>NC_136605.1:6723627-6871127 GCF_910589615.1 Taurulus bubalis
ATGTGTCCTGGACACAAAGCACGAGTTCAGCACTTTTTTTGAGTCCAAAGTGACACTCGAGACTGTGGTTCAGTCGCGTCTAGACCCCATTTTGGTTCATAAAAAAAGAAGAAATTTAAATAAAAAGTGCATTCATGAGCCGAGAATAGTCCCTCGTGGTCTCTTTGGGCTTTTTGCGGAGTGGGAAGCGAGCAGACCTCCATACATCCAACACATATGGGCTACTGTACGCTGCCCAGGGGGCCTGGGCGTAGAAAGAGTACGGTTACCTCTGAGCGAACACACACACACACACACACACACACCATATCGCTGCCCCAGAGCCATTTTTCAATACCAAGTCCCTCGGCTAATCTAGTTAGCGGCCTGGGCATTAGCCCGTTTCAGCAGCCGTAAGACGAGTGGGCTCCAGGATTGACTTATTGACCTACATGTCAACAACTCACAGTGGAGCTACAGTTCAGTCCAGTTCATTTTAACCATGTTAATAATCTGCCCGCACACTTTAAAGAGGCCACGGGTTAAACCAGCCGAGTCAACCGTATACCTGCAGCAGCCTTTCTGGAACATTCTCAGCACACTGGCGATAGAGTAGATTACATTGATGAAGGCCGGGTGCACAGTGCGGATCGCCTCAACAGACGGATGCAGAGTCCCCGTTACACGGAGCTGAGGTCTGTGCCGTTAACCAGGCAAAAAGGACATCTTTAAAAACTACGTTGCATGCATCATTATCCTAAAAACCCAGATAACTCTAATCGCCATTTACTGGCCTGAGCTTCCATTTCACTTGACTGTAACAGCTACAGACTGCATATAGATATTGAATAGCGGTGGTTAGTAACTACAGCTAGTAAAGATGAAGTTGTAATAGCACATCAGGGAGGTTGTTGCTCAATAAAGTTGTTTGTTTTGTGACAATCTTGGCAATGTCAGTTGGTTGGTCCACCACTTTGGGCCACGCTGAAATATCTCACCGGCTCCACGGTGGATCGTCGTGACATTTTGTCCAACATTCATGTTCCCCAGAGGAAGACTCTCTTCCACTAGCGCCGTCTTGTCCCCCTTTATTCGTCTTTTAGCTAAGATATATGGAGAAAGAGCGCAAAAAGAAGGGAATTTAATGAAATCACGAATAAAGGAAATGAATTGAAGCCTCCTTCTTCTTTCCCTGTTGGTGGTAAAGTTTGTCAGTCTGTAAACGCCTCTTGGGTTTTAAAGAAAGGAAGGTTGGATCCATTGAAGAACAGCATCGTGTGCCTGCATTCCTTCCCTGTCATTGGCTTTTTCTCAGTAGCCTTCTTGTCCCGTTTCCAAACAAGCTAATCCGGGATCCTCCCTGTAAATCAACACTTTCCACACGCAGAGGCCAAATCATTAAGAGAGGACTTTCATCGTCACCTCGCACCAGTTTAGATGGACTGATCACGCATGCTATATGCTAATATTACAACCTGAATCCTGGTAGTTGTACCTCTCCTAAAACAAGTCAAGTGAAGGATTTTCTCTCACCTCGTCCAGAGAGGAATTTACAGTAACATTAACACTTTAACATGAAGAGATGTCCGGCGGCGCGACTCTTCGGCTCACGGCCAAAACGTGACGGAGGCAATGATTCATCAAAACACTTTCTAAGTACCGTTTTCTTAATGTGCCCAAAACGTGTCATCGAATACACAAACATGCAATTGCTATTACAGAAGGCAGAAGCTGCTTGTTTAAAGAAAAGGAACAAAATCTAATTTAAAGACCAAAGAAAGAATCTTGTTGCCTTATTGCATGTGTATGTAATCTAATAAGAGCTTGACCTCTGTTCACTGGTGACGCCACACAGCATCTCACATGGGCGTCACAGCAAAGCTCATCTCGGGCGTGCCGGGGTTTAGAGGGATAAGCCCCATCAAATCCTTCCAGATGGATCTTTGACGCTGTCTACCCGGCAGGTGAGGGTGGCCTGATGGGAACAAGGGCAACCGGAGTCAAGGAGGGAGGGAGGGAGGTGACACTGGTTCGGGGGAGAACTTTGACCTTTTTTCCCGGTGCCCATGTGACTGGAGAGAGGAGGATGTCGGGATTAGAGACGGAGGTATAAAAGCGCAACACGGAAAACCCGCTTCACAAACTCAAGAAGAAGAAAAGAAGCAATCTCTCTCAGCAGAGATCGGCGGTGGCCTCTTGGGATATCTGTGACAACAGGTGAGAACAACCTTGTTGACTTTTATCGTGTTGCCATGGTCATAGAAAGGCTTAGCCTTTGCCCTGCTCCACCCTCAGCCGATTCACGAGCAGCATTAGACCGACCCCAATCCCAGACCACTATGTAAAATGATTATTTGCAAAAAGGATATCCATCTTTGAAAACTACGCTACATGCATCATTATCCTAAAAACCCAGATAACTCTAATCACCATTTACTGGCCTGAGCTTCCATTTCACTTGACTGTAACAGCTACAGACTGCATAGATATTGAATAACGGTAATTAGGAACTACAGCTAGTAAAGATGAAGTTGTAATAGCACGTCAGGGAGGTTGTTGCTCAATAAAGTTGTTCATTTTGTGACCATGGTCAAAGAAAGCACCCAAACCAATAGACAAAGCAATAATACAAAGGAGGACGACAGAGTTTGATGACGAGGATGGATTTACTGCTCAAACTGTAAAGGAAGAGGAATGACTTGTAACTATGACGTGTTCTAACAACGTGGTTTGATGTGTGTCGGCTGAAAGAACCGATGTAGTTCAGAAAAGAAGGACTCTTGAAAGGCGTTAGGAGAAACTTAAAGGAGAGGACAGGTGTGTGTGTATTTAAAAAGAGTTAGAGAGGATTATCTTCAGGTCGCAGCAGCAGATGGCGGATCTGGCAGAGATCTGTGCACATGAGAGCAGGACGTGAACTCTGACCCCAGAGATCCGCTGCTGCAGGTGGCACATTGACATGTGCTTCAGCTACATGCAGGGTGTTTTCCGCCTCTGTCAAATTGCCTTACCAGGATTACCAGTGTCAGAAGTCAGAGGGAGGGGGGGGGACAAGAGTTCAGATGAGAACGGGACGTCTTGCTCCAGGGATAAGAAGGTCCATGACGCAGCCTCACTGGGTCAGCAGGAGGAAACAGAGTTCATCAACGATGTCGTAATTCAGTAATCAGCATCCTGACATCTTCAAGTATCAAACGTCAGGCAAAAATCAAGATTTGAGTGTAAGCTGAAAGTCCGAGGCTCCATTCATTGCACATCATGGCATCCCTGTTGTTCAAGAAGGGCAATTAGTTCGCCGCGGATCAGAGTGGGATTAGGGCTAATCTGGTTGTTTAAACTAATCTGCATGATCTCTTCTGATTGGCATTGAGGGCAGAAAGGAAACAGGATTAACAACAGAGGGCAGCGGGGGGAGGGAGAGAGAGAGAGAGAGAGGGGGGGGAGAGCAGAGGATAAAAGAGGAGAAGGCAGAGGAGTCTGAGCTGTGATCTCCTTGTAATGCCCTTTTTTTCAAACATGTTCTTCATCTTTTAGAGACCCTCAGCAGCAATGAACGCCAACCCCCCTGCAGGAAGCGCCCTGGCTCCCACCGGAACGGCCGGCCCCACCACACCCAAGAAGGGACCACCCAAGTTCAAGCAGAGGCAGACCCGTACCTTCAAGAGCAAGGCGCCGAAGCCCGGCCAGAAAGGGTGAGCGAACAAACAAAACACAACAACAGCAGAACATTCACACATTTGCATCCAGTGCAACCCAATCGAATCGGGCCTCTCAACCTCGCCGCTTCCTCTCTCCGCAGCTTCGGCGACGACATCCCCGGCATGGAGGGCCTCGGCACAGACATCACAGTGGTGTGCCCATGGGAAGCTTTCGGCGACATGGAGCTCAGCGACTTGGCCAAATACGGCATCATCTAAACCGGCCGCCTCCCGCCTTCCTCTCCTCCGTCCGGCCCTCTCCGCCCCGGCTCGGCACGCCGTGATAAGACTGCCAGCAAGCCCCCTAATGCCCTCTCGTCTATCTACCTCATGCCTCGCTCCACTGCGTGGAAGGAGAGCATAATCATGCCGTTATTTTTATATGATTATACGATACTGTTTATAGTATATATATATACTTGAAATGAGAAGACGAGAAAAAAGAAACCCCACACACTGTATTCCCTTCATCCATCTACGATAGCCTCTCTCCTCTCCCCGCACGGCAATGGACGCAAGCAAAACACGCTAGCTTGTATTTGCTCCTAGCGGTCTATTAAAATGTACATATTTTGTTCTCAGCGTTGAACCTTTTGACCTTGTCTCCCCGTCCTACCTTTTGTACAGCCTCCCACTTGTTTTGCGTTGTATTTTCTACTCCTCGTGCACAACTGTAACTGTACTGTGAACACCAGGGGATGCAAGGAGAGTGTGCGATATGCGGTGAAAACGACAATGCACTTTCACGCGAGCACGGAGGATCGACTCCCTTTTATCCCATCCTATATCTCGCGTCCCTCCTTAGAGAAAACAAAGCCTGTATGTTATGTGTCTGCACACTACCACAGAAGACGTACGGGGAACCGGTACGTCCTGATAGCGGCAGTAAAAAGTGTATATTTATAGTACTCGTGTTGTCTGTTTGGTTTATTTGGAACGCATATATATATATATACATATATATATATATATATATATGAAAGATGGAGAAGAAATAACTAGCATGGAAACATTGAGTTTATCTCAAGCAAAAAAAAGTCAAACAAAGGGAAATAAAAACAATAATGACTTAATATCGCTGATGAGGATCCAGGATGAGAAACTAAATGGAGGCGAACTCTCCGACGTTTCCCGGCTGTCTTCTATAACTCAGATTGATGACTTTTCCATCCGTCTCTTAACTCCAATGCCGTCTGAGCACATCTAGTAATAATTACCGCTCATTTTAAGGCTTCCTGAAATGGACACACTCCCACGTGGCACTTTGTAAGGACGAGTAAAAACAAATCACGCCGTAAACAAGAAACAGCGAGGAAAATAAATCACCTGGTGTACGAAGCTCGCACATCAAACCCTGAACAATATCCAAGTAAGTCCTGGGGCTCATGATACTATGTCTCAAAAATACACTATATTCTTGACATTATATAGAATATAATTATGTTCTACTTTTGAATATACCGTATATCAACAAGCGTCTACAGCTGACGCCGATGGGAACGTCGTGAGAGCTGCAGGACCTAAATCCCTCATGAGTCACCGTCACGTGGTTTTTATGAACCTGTGGGTTTTATTCCTGGTTAAAGGTCCGTGGTTAAAACAAGCGGAAGACGTTTTTAACGTTTTGTGCTACGATATAAAGCCTGTCAGTCGATGGATACCCCGAGAGAATCACTTTAAAAAAGGCCATGAGACTACAAAACGTCACCACATGTGTAGTCCTCCTTCTCGTGTAATAATCCCAAAACCAATGGCAGGAATCCTATTGGCTTTCTGTCGAGGAAGCCAGTGTGACGCTAACTTCCTGGTTGGCCTGCAAAAAAAAATCCATCATCCCTGCAGCGCTCCATTTAATCAGGAACCAAAGCAACGGGCCCTTTTATGTTCACCCGTTGGTGCTGGATGAAAAGTTAACGGGTCGCCAAAGTTATTACAGTTCATCCTGAGGGTGGAAATGAATGTCTCTAATGGGAATCCATCCCATAAAGTTGCTGCTCAAAACAACAAATATCCCTTTAGGGGAAAAGTCATGGATCACTGCAGTCAGTGAGGATTCATTGATAGAGTCTGGGCCCACAGGCTGCATGACATCCCAACAATACACTCGTACTGCTAGCTGATGAGGTGGATAGAATGAACTGGGAACCAACTTCCCATCGACAGCGTGACGATTACAAAGACACAGCTTTGTTTTGCAGAGTGACTTTAGGTGAAACCGAACACACCCTGTAGACTCCTTGCCTGTACGGGCACGAGTGGAGGCGTTACCGTGCAGAAGGCAACAGTTGAAAGCAAATGTTGCTGCTGTGCTTTAACTGTAACTACGGCGACGGACGGTCCTGCCCCGCATCCAAACGAGACGGGGGTGAGTCAGTTGGGCTCCCTTACATGTCTCGCATGAATATCTCTCTCACACACACACACACACACACACTCAACATACAGTGCTCACGTTATCGAGAGCCGGGATGCAAACTCTTATGGGAAACGGAGTCATAGCACAGGGAGGAGTGAACTCTCCCTCCCTGTGGGTGTTTGTGCGTTTCATCCCCTCCAGGTGTGTTGAGCCCCACCTACAGCGAGAGGGAGGGACAGCAGGAAGGTATGAGCAGAGTGTGTGTGAGTGTGTGTGGGGGGTCAGGTTTTCTCTGCTCATAGCCAACCTGTTGATCTTCTCTCCCGGCGGCTCCAGACCTCAGCGACTCCATCGCGTCCCGCTCCTCCTCATCTCGCGCTCTTCCTCATCTCGTGCTCTTCCTGTTTTTGAGTCATGGCATCCGCAGAGGAGGCGCCCGCTTAGAGCCCGACTTTAAAATCAAGACTTTTGTAGTCGCATTTGGAAGTTCACTCCCACATCCCAACGGCTAAAAGGTAAGTTCACCCGTTTTATTTTATTTTTGGGGGGTGAGGAGGTTTACCTTTAATAGTTGAAGTCATAGTCACCAAACATGGACATCTACTTTCCTTTAATCACTGAATACAATGTCTGGAATTCATGTGCACTCTGTGTTATCAGCTTTTTAAAAATCCTCATGAAAATGGCATTAATAGGCTTATCAAACACTCCGTTCCTTTATATTTAGATGCGGTAATCTCCTGAAGTGGTGCGATTCCCCAGCCATTGTTTTACAAGTCTTGACCTCTACAAACGAAGGTCAGCGTGAGGGCCGGGGTCACGCTCGTCGAGTGATAATCCTGCTAAAGGTCGTCTTTTGAGTCTCAGACAAAGGCTCAGCGTCAGGCTGGAGGAAGCAATCAGCTATCAGGAGTGAATATCTCTCACCTCCTCATCTGAACTGCATGTAAACCTTTGTGTGTGTGTTCATATGTGTGTGTATCCCCGTCTGTCCGTGGCAGTTTTATGAGCCGATGCAGCAGAATAGTCCCCTTTCCCGTCTCACCTCCATGTTGCAGTCGGGTTTCTTTTCCTCCCTCCATTCTTACGTTGGTGGAACACTCCTCTGCCGTGTCCTGGCATGTTCCTGCACGGCCTCCTCCTGCGCTCCTTCGCTCATGCTGTCAAACCGCTTTCCTTTCCCTTTTTCTTGTTTTCCGCGCTGTGACCTCGGAGCTATTCCGTCATCCGTTCCACCTTGCTTGGTTTTTTTCACGCCCTCAGTCAATTTGCTTTAAGGAAAACGTGTACTTCTGTTTGGTTGAAATACTTTGTGCTTTTTGTCTCAGGAAAAAAGGGTCGTCATCTTTATCAAAAAGGAAGGACAGGATCCCCAAGTGGATTACTAACTAAACATGACAGTGGCCTTTTTATCCGAGATGCACAGACCCCTCTTCCCCCTGGTGCTCCTCTTCTACGTCCCTCTATGCCAGACGATGTCAACCAACTCCACGACCACCTTGTCTCCTTCCTCAAATGCGACGTCCATCAAGGGCTGCGGCAGAGAACTCGACCCCATCTACCGGTACCTGTGTGACCGCCGGGCGGCGTGGGGCATCGTGCTGGAGACCCTGGCCTCCTCGGGCTTCCTGTTCAGCATGGGGCTCCTGCTGGGCCTGCTGCTGTGGTCCCTGTGGATCTGCATCTCCTCAAAGAACCAGCGCAGCAGCATCGGCGGCACGGTGGCCTGCATGTCCATGTTCCTGCTGGCCACGGCCGGGATCTTCGCCATCACCTTCTCCTTCATCATCCGCCTCACGCCTCAGACCTGCCCGACCAGGCTTTTCCTCTTCAGCGTGCTCTTCGCCCTGGCCTTCTCCTGCCTGCTGGCCCGCTGCCTCGCTCTGCTGGGCTTCGCGGCGGCCCGCGGCTGGGGGGAGCCCGCCCTGGCCCTGGGGCTCTTCGCCGTGCAGGTGATCATCTCCACCCAGTGGATGATCGTAGTGCTGGTGCGGGACAGGGAGCCCTGCGAGTACAGCCAGGAGGAGTTCGTCATGCTGCAGATCTACGTGCTGTGCCTGCTGGCCATCGGCTTGATCCTCTCCCTGCACTTCCTGTACCGCTCCTGTTTCACGTACGGCTACAGCTACACGGGGCCCGTCCGCCAGCAGAGCCGAGCGCAGGCCGCGCTGCTCTGCCTCACGCTGCTGCTCTCCGCCGGCATCTGGGTGGTGTGGATCACGATGCTCGTCAGGGGGAACCCAGAGCTGGACCGCCGGCCGCGGTGGGACGACCCGGTGCTCGCCATCGCCCTGGTGTCCAACGGATGGGTGCTGCTGATGGGCCACGGGTTCTCCCAGATCGCCTGCTTCTGCAGGGGTGAGGCCAAGTCCAAGGAGATCCCGCTGAGCTTTGCCGGCTGGACCAGTCCCAGTACCGACATGCCGGGCCTGGTCAGCCCGCCGCCAGGGAAGGAGCACGACAGCTTCGAGAGCGATAGCGAGAGCAGGAGAGGTGAGAAGCTTTCCTCATTGGGCCTAAGGGGCGGAAATGATGAACGCCACGACTAACAATTATTTTCTCAAGCGATTGATCAATTAATTTCGATTTCGGTGCATAAAATGTCAGAAAATATGATAAAATCCCCATTACAAAGTGACACATTTTTAAAAGGTGCAATAAACAGGAGTAAGAGCGCTAATGTTGCGGTAAACAACTGTTATCCATATGAAGCGCACGTAACTGACCAATTATCAAATAGTGGCGGATTCATTGTTATAATAATAATAATAATAATAATACTTCAATGGAATAAAGTCACATAATAAATTATATTATTTGTGGATAATTTGTGGCACAATAATGAGAAACTGACATGTAGGCTGACGGGACTAGAACACAACTCATAGTAGTTTTTCCAGAGTTAATAACTTTAAAACTAGAAGTACCAGTAATGCCTCTCTGAGCTGTGGTGACAGATGACGGTTATGGAATAATATAAATGATAAAACGACTGCATTACAAGAGAAGTGTTATAAAGTTGGCAAACTGTATTGGAAGTTTGCAAAGACACTTTTTCGTGTAAAGAGGATACAAGTGTTCTTCTGCTTCTGTCTTGCTTTTAAGGCCTTTTGTTGTTGTTGTTGTTGTTGTGCACTTCCTGGACAGACAACACAACTACAATGTAGAAATCAGACTCAAAGCAAACAGAAAAAGTTAAAAACACGGCAGAGTCTGGCCGGCAATTCCAGATTCCCTGAGAATATAAGTAAAAGCCAGAATGAACGTGGAGCTGTCAGAGCGTGCCTTTGCTTCTTTGTGCGTGATGATCCATAATTACCTGACTGGATCGTGTGTCTCCCTTCAGGCCCGGCGCAATCTCTGAGATCGCCTTACGAGTCTGAATTCTCCGTGACGGTGAGCAATAAAGCACGAGGTTATCAATCTGACTCTGCGGCTCACAATGTCATATTGTAGGTTAATAAGGCTGTGTGTGTGTGTGTGTGTGTGTGTGTGTGTGTGTGTGTTTCAGGAAATCGACCCCAACAGAGATTACACCATCCCTCGCCCGCAGACCACCAACTACCTGGAACCTTATGACGAATATTGATCAAAATCATTGTCATGTTTACTTCACTCTCTCACACACACACAAATCTGTACTTGGCACACGTATGTTTTTCTACATTTCGTTTTTATTGTTGTGCAAATGTAAATACTTTCTGTTTAGTGTTGAGAGTTGTTACTTCAAATGTACCAGTAGGATGTAAAATATTTTGTCCCAAAAACTATAATAAAAAACGGAAAAAAAAGAGAGACAAGAGGAGAGTGTCATGACTGTGTGTGTGTGTGTGTGTGTCTGAGATGGTGTATAACAGCCCCGAGGTGATAGAGGTGTGAAACTGTCACTCTGAAGTGCCAAACTGCTGAGCGGGGCAGAGAGGCGGGATGAAAGAGAGGCAGAGAGAGGAGAGACAACGCAGGAGGAGGATAGGACAAAGAGACGCCCGCCGTCAGCGATTAACATCTTCATATTTCCGTTTAAGTTAAAACAATGGGTGTGTTCTGCGTGCATAAACACATATGTATGCAACACGCTATACTCTCTACTCTCATGACACATGCTGGTGCTCTAGATAAAAAAAGATTGATCTATAAATGATGTGCTTGTCGTAAAGCTTTGTCTCTCCCACTCAGTCTGCGCAGATGGCCCACTTAAAGCGCTAAACCAGAGCCAGCGCCATGGCAGCAGGACGCTCCACCTCCAGGGGATGCAGTACCACGCCTCTACCTCCAGGGGGCAGTGTTTAGACGCACCGAGACCTGACTAGTGAGGACCGACTGAGAAACTTTCACTATCTGAAAGAAAAAGGCCTGACAATGTAAAGCCATATAATATCACCTTGCCCAGGATGTGATTCACGCAATAGAGAATATACAACATGATTAGAATCCAACGACTGATAGTTTCCACTATTCAGTCCGTTGTGTGGCCTGCAGTCACTCTGCCACCCACAAAAAAGGTCAATTCCTCACTTCAATAGATGCAATCTTCACTCATGGCCCCTTATCAGACGGCCTTCAATCTATTCTTCCATTTAGCCCAACTCCAATTACTCAGCGAGCATGCCATCAAATTGCCAATTGGCCTCTTGTGCATTAGAGCAATTAGCCGGGATATGAGGTTTCCCGCCACATCCAACCCATTTACGGCCATTAACTGCAGATGCAATTAAAGATTGTTCCAGATCTTTCTCCTCCTCATCCCTGGGCAGTGTTAAAGAAAGTTGGGAGAGGTGGAAGAGCTTATCGTGCAGTAGATTCTGGTCAGAGTAGCCCAGCGGAGCGGGCGGAGATGGCCGCTGCCGCCATCCATCATCTGACTCACAGTGGCTGCTGAGGAGGCAGAAGCTGGTGCAGCGAGCGGAGAAGAGAAGCTCGGTCTGGGCCTCTAATCAAAAGGTCGGAACATGGCGGCTCACCTCCTACAATGAGTTTAATCACACAGCATCTCCTCGGGGCGGCTATTCAAAGAGGCCTCTCTCTCTCTCTCTCTCCTGATTGGTCGAGGCTCGTTGCAGCCCAACACCAGAGGAGATGATAAGCGTTACACAATCGTGGGAAAGGAAATGCTAGAATGGTTACAGCTGCAGAATCAACACTACCTGGAGCATCACCTCCTGATAACCATGATAGTGCTTTGGATGTTGCAACAGATAATAATTGTAATAAATAATAATAAGTACTCACAGACCAGTATAAAAACCAAACAGTTTATTTATTATATACATTCAATAATAATGAAGAGAATAAACAGAAGGCAGACACAAGGATGGCAAAAAATAAAACATTGTGAGAAAATACATGTCACTTATTGGGAAAAAAAACAAAAAAAAACACTTGGATAAATGACCATTTAAAAGCATGTGACGTTTAACACGGAAAAAAATCCACATGCAATTCAAATTCATTTATGAAATCCCTGTACAAAAAAAAAAAAAAAAAATCCCACTGGGTTGACAGTGCAGGGGGAGTCGGGGTCAGCGGCTGAGGAGAACTTCTGCTTTCTCGTGTGTGTGTGTGTGTGTGCATCGGTGTGTGTGTGTGTGTGTGCATCGGTGTGTGTGTGTGTGTGTGTGTGTGTGTGTGTGTGTGTGTGTGTGTGTGTGTGCTCCAGCCCTGCAGCCCTCAGTATCAGACTCGCTCCAATTAGAGGAGGCAGAAACAAGCGAAGGCGACCCCGCAGGAGCTCGCCGCTCGATAACGATACACCACCTCCACCAAGAGGCGGGTTCCCGCTGCTCGCAGCTGCTTCACCGGCCTCACCTCTGTGCGTTTTTGTTCCCATCTTCCAGCAGAATTATCATGAGGCGAGGGCCATGTCGTTAATGTTATCGTTTATGAGTTTTATTGTCATTATAAAAAGAAAACCACGAGGGAGGTCCAGAGAGACGAACCAAATTAAACTTCTCTCGTAAGAGGAGGCTGGTGATTACAGCGCAGAGCAGCGATAACCCGGATTATTGAAGCGGGAACGCCGCGGCTTCCGTAGAAGCGACAGCTCGCCTCACCCTGGACTCTCTCCACCGAGACCCCCCTCTCACCTCGCATCAGAGTTCTTTCCTTCCTCCTGCTATGTACCCCCCTCCTCCTCCTCCTCCTCCTCCTCCACCAGCACTATGATTTGAATTCATGCACACAATGGAAAAGGTTCTCTGGTCGACACCCTTCCTCTCTCACAAAAGCATGCATAGCAACACTTCTGATAATACTTGTAAGGAATAATAAAAGACAACAACAAAAAAGACACAAAAAAAGAAGAAGAGGTAATGCGCGTCAAAAAATACTCGTTGGACCTACTGCACTCAGTTTTCACAATCATACAAAAACACCCCCGTCCTGCTCCGACTGTCCGTGTGCCCCCTGGAAGGAAAGAAAGAAAAGACAGCAGGGGACGTAGTTGTCCTGTCAGCTCATGATTAATGGCTCAGCTTCTCACCTTCGCCACCACGTCCCTCCACCAGCCGCCCGCGCTTCGTTTCATTGTTGGAGAGCGGTGCCCGCCGCTGGGCCACCGGGCGCTTTTTGACATTGTGTGGACGTTTTCCCCTCCGTTTACTTTGCCAGTAATTTGGCCCTCGTGGCCAACGCAATACAAAATATTCGCTCCGGACTTTCTGCATATCCCTCATGACTCCATCTGCTCTGATTTCCCTTGTCTGCAGCAAACGCCTCCGCAAGCCACAGCACGTTTCGTGTGTTAACCAAAAGAAGAAGAAAAAAAACAGAAGCCAATAAATGAGTGTGTGTGTGTGAACTGAATTCAATTTAACTGGGTTGTTTTTTCTGGTTGTGGGTCAGAATTCCATAAATTGCTGCTCTGTCTTTTTTTTTTGTCGACGCTGCTTCAATGGCATTTCCCGGGGTGCTGAAAAATACAGCTTCAACCCACAGATTTAAACAGAAAATATAACAAAATAAAAAAGGCACAAAAATAATAAACCACAAAACTAAGAAATACATCAGGACCCACCCCCCAAAAAAAATGTGCTTTCTTCAGAAAATCTTTGGAACCAAAAAGGCAAATAATATCAATAACAACAAAGTGAGAGTATATGGAGACGTGATAAATACGGGACAGAGACGAGGTCTACAAACGGCCTCCATGGACCGGTGAGGAGAGCGTTAAAACCATCCCAGAGAGCATGATGACGGATTTAAAATGTCCAAAAATGATGTGGACATGCGTCCCGTTGCGTTAAATATAAATAGAAAAAGTGATACATTCTCATTACTTCATGACTGCAATCTCTTGGTTTCCAATGTTTTCTAATCTGGGCCGCTCTGCCTGAAGCCGACCGGCAGAAGGATCTGAATTGGCCAGGAGGGATTCCCGTTTGGATGACTGGTGGATGACTGGTTTCCCGTGTGGGTGCTTCCTGCTTCAGATCTGCTCAGTCTAGTTTGTGTTCGAGGGGTTCTTTGTCCGTGTGAGCCGCTCGTTTCGTCGCCACGGCTGGAATCTGGAGACGCAGAGGAATCGAGGCCGAGTCCCTTTTCGTTTTTTGGAAGGAGCACAGAGCAGATCGAGGATGAGCCTTTCGGAGGAGGGTTCAGTGGGTGAACCATCTTAGTGTTGCAGTTACAGTCATGACCAACCAGCGAGAGGGACAAAGGAACGTCTCTGTCGCAGGAGATAAATGGACAGTCCCAGCGCAGCCACGCTATATATCACGACATTTCTATGCAAAGTGTGATCTGTGGCGGCAAAACTTAACAGATGAAAGAAAAACTGAGGTAATGCAGAAAAAAAAAGTCACAATTTTTTTTCTCCTTGTCATTTTCCCCCTTTTTTTTTGAAATGCTTTTTTTTCTTGCCTTCCTTTCAAATTCGGGGAAAGTGAAATGTTGGAAAATGACACAAAAAAAGAAGGTTTTTTTTTCCCATGCAGTGTTTGTTGTTGCCAGGTTTCCGTCGGCCAGATGTCTCCCGATTCCCTTAGGCTGAATGTCGGGTATTCCAGCTTTACAACACGACGGGAACAACTCCTACATCTTCTGACGGGAGCCGTCCACGGGTTTCATAATTATACCGCGATGATAAACGAGAGGCGCGCGGCCTCGCGTCTGTGTAGTGTTTAAAAAGATCCGTACCTTAAAGAGCGACGCCGTGCTGCGGTGTCACTGTGTGCATATTGACACTAAAGGAGATTGTAGAGGAAACCGTATACTTGGTGCTGAATGCGAGTGTGTAAATAGGTCTGATTAGGTCTTAGAGGGCAGTGTATATATTATAAGTTCAGAGACTTGTAGGAAAAACAAAAAAAAGAAGAAAAAAGGATCACGGGATCAGTGTCTCTCCCCTTCCAGGTCCCGTAGTGTTTTAAAAACCGTCCAGAGTTGCGCCCCCTTGTAGTTCAAAGCTGCCGCTCCATGTGGGACACGCTCCTGGCAGTTTTGTCATTGGTTCCACAGAAGAGTACAGAAACAGAGTTTGAGTTGATGACGTGGCAAATGACCTCCCTCGCCACGGAAAAAAGAACGGGAAGAAAAAACAAAAAAACACGAGTCGTCGCTATAGTCCGCCTGCAGAGAAATGGAGGGGAGCTGCTGGAAAAAGAGGGTTTTTGGAGCGATGTGAGATTCCTCGGGGGTGATGTGTGGTTTTTTAGTACGGGGCGAACCTACTGTATCCTGCCCGGTATAAACTGGCCTGCAGGAGACAGAAGGGACAACGGTTACAACCACCTACAATTGAAATCTAGTTGATCTATAAAATGTAGTCCACATTTGAACTACAAATCCCACAAATGATACATTCATTGAGAATATGAATGTGAAATTCTTCATTTCTTCTCTGCTTGAGGCACAAAAAGGTCCAATGGTGGATCCCCCGCCCCAAAAAAACAAAAGTGGGCAGACCCTCTCAAAAAAACTGTGTGTTAGAAACACAGCTTGTGTGTGTGTGTGTGTGTGTGTGTGTGTGTGTGTGTGTGTGCTGCAGAGCTCGCGTCAGTTCACTCACCATGGCTCCAACTCCGTAGGCAGCAGCGGCCGGAGTCAATCCGTGGTATGGATCTGTAGTGTACACGCGGCCATAACTAGAACACAAACACACACGTTAAATCATTGAAAAAAGGTCATCGCTTCAACGTGCAACATGTGAGGACACAAATGTATTCGCCTGGCTCTATTTCCCTGTAATCTGATCCATGTGTGTCTCCATTTGTCAGTGCTGTGTCACAGTCTGGGATGTACATGAACATGAACGTCCTCACACATCCCAGACTTCTATTCCCGGGACGTTTCTACGCTATCAAAGAGCCTTAAAGGCGTGAAGCGTTCATCCTGAGGCCCTGGGTTCCTCTCTAGATTATCCTTCATCTCGTGTTGTCCAGTGTGTCATGTGTGTGTGTGTGTTTGTGTGTGTGTTTGTGTGTCCTCACCTGTCGCTGTAGGCGGCAGCTGCGGCGGTGGCTCCGGTTACAGCCGTGGGCTGAGCGTAGCGATACGCGGCGGCGGCAGCAGCAGCGGCAGCAGGGTAGCCTCCCTAAAGACACACACACACACACACACACACACACACACACACTTAGCAAAACTAACTCATGTGCCTGTGAGGAGGGAGACACCTGGGCTAAGGTGCGTCTAATTAAGGAGGGAGGGGCATATACTGACATTGTATTATTTTCTGAATTTTTTTTTAAACGAATATGCAAATATATATTTATTCATTTTACACAATGAGTGTATTGTTATATTGTTTGTAATATTACATGCACATTTCAAAGATCAAATTTGTAAATAACACATTAAACTAAATATACTACATTATTTTTTAGAAATATTTTTTATTTCCTTGTAGTCAGTAAATTAATATACAGATATTGTATGTAAGCCCAAACCTATTTATCATATAATTATGTATGCACAAATATAAATATACACACATTCACAACTGAATTCCAGTGTGCGTCAGTATATTGCATTTCTGTATGCAGAGGTTGTGTGGCGTTGGATGTGGGACAGGAGAGCTTGATCAGTGAGAGAGAGAGAGAGGAAATTGGACGGTCGAGGTTGAGTTAGATTGTATTATTCCCACTAAGGGACACGGGGAAGTAACACAGTGGGAGACAAAATGTTCACACAGTTGATGCCAGACAGGAAGCTCACTGTCAAGAGGCTCCTACAGTTTGACAAAAACAACTGCATTTGTTATTATTTGTGGAGGTTTTTCACGTGAAATCTGGAGACAGAAAAAAAAGAGAGGAAAATGGAGAAGAAGAAAACGAGTCGCACACACAAACACACCCACACAAGCCTATGCTGACTAGAAATCATCTCCTCGCACTGAGACCGCATGCATGAGCCAAAACTAAACAACAACAACACCACCACTGCACTTGGACCCGATCAGAACAGCGAACAGAGCAAAGGGGCTTTTAGGGAGAGAGACAGCAAGGCTTTCTGGGTAAATGGAGGGGAGGGGACACGGAGCAGCAGCACTGAGCAGTGTGTGTCTGTCTGCATGCAGCAGCTGATCAGCACATGCTTCATGTCAGGATCAGAGAGGTTAATTCAGGAAGAGACCGTGTTCTCCGCTTCAACTATCTCACATCCCAACAATTGACTGGAGCTTTTCTGCAAAATGGGAATAAAAACCTAGAGTTTAGTGGTTGCAGCCAGTTTCTATTTTTAATTTCCTTCATAAATGTTTCTCCAAAACTCGGCGACCAGACAAAAGAGACCAGGTTCTCTTTTGAACAAACTGGCAGGAAACTTTAGTAGTTTAGTAAACACACAAAGCCCTTCCTCACAATCGAAGAGTGAACATTTCAGTAAGTAAGTAGAAAAAAAAAAAATTCAAAACAGTGGTCATTTTGTTTGAAACAACTAAAAGACAAGTTCCAGATCAGAAGATGATTCAAGAGATCAGAGGACAGTAAACAATGCACACTGTGGGGAGTTGACCCTACCTGAGGCAATCTGGGACTAAGGACTGAGTCCTGAAACACTAGTCTATAGAGAGAACAGAAGCAACCGTTGTCAACCTGGATACACACACGCACGCACACACACACACACACACACACACACGCAACCCACTTTGACCCACGCTGCCTTCGTGTCACACAAAAATAAAAATAAACAGCGTTCATCATTCACCTTTATGCAGGCAGCTCTGTGCAGCGCATGACTGGGCGCTCATGCAGAATCACCCCCGGAGGGAAGGAAATAAATATAAATAAAGAAGAGAGCAGGAGACAGCTGTGGGGGAGAGAGAGGGGTGTGTCGGTGGGATGGCGAGTTTACTTACATATAAGTCTGCAGCTCCGTAAAACCCATCCTGATACACCACACTGAGAGGAGAAGGAAATGGGACAGGGGAAGAGGTGGAGGAGGAGCGGTGCACAGTCCCAAAACCAGAGTGGATGGAGGTCAAAACATGGCGAAAACAAAAGATGGTCCAGGAAGAGAGGAGAAAGAAAAGAGAGATAGAGAGAGAGAGGGAGACAGAGAAAAGTAGTTATTTCACACCCATGCAGCATGCAGAGGAAATACAACTTCCATATAAGCTCCATAACTGAAACCAAAAGCAGTAAACAACGGGCTCACAGGGTTAATACGCTGAGCTCATTGAACTGAAATGAGTCCATTAAGGGCTGTTGTTCCCCGGCTAACAGAAAATCAAGGCAGGAAAGAGGCCCTGAATGGATCGTTTTATGGGAGTTGTCAGTGGAGCAGATATGGAAGGTATTTCCTGCAGCTTCATTTGATTATCATCATAGTGAGCCAATCAACTCTGCTTTGATCCGAGTACAGTAGCAACCCCATTAGCCAATCATCACAGCACAGCGTCGACATGCAGTGCGCACACTGAGGCCGCGAAAAGCGGATCACGACACATTTGAATAATTGCTGGCAAATCTGACGTCTTCTGTGTAATGACTTGAGTGTGTGTGTGTGTGAGTGAGTGAGTGTGTGAGTGTGTGTGTGTGTTAATCTGCTGATGGGGGTATCGCCGAGTTTATTCAAATAAACCTTCAATGGCGCAATCCCATCAGTGAGCGCTGACTGACGATGTGCCAGTTGGACTGCTGAAGAGAGCGACGGGTGAATAGTGCGCGAGCACGAGAAGCGTGTTAAAGCCGCTCAAATAGGATCTGGGAAATGGTATTCATGAGGCGTTCCTGAACAAAACACTTGATCTCGACTCGCTGTATTTTTTAAATTGGGTCGTGTAAAACGCGTGCCGCAGATCTGGGCACGGCCACGGAGTGTGTGACGCAAGCAGTCAGAGTCGCGTGGCTTTCTTACCCGGGGTAGGTGGGCATGGCGGGCTGAGGCACGGCGGCCCGCACTGCGCTATACACGGGCCGGCCTCGGCCCCGGAGGTGGGCGCCGCGGAACGCCGCCGCCGTGGTGGCCGCTGCCGCCGCGGAGGGGTATGGGAACCCTGGGACTGAAGGACGAGAAAGGAGAGTCAGCAGCTGATCTAGGGAGGAGAGGTAACGACGCAAGCAGGGGGAAAAAGGGACAACGTGAATGGGAGAAATCAAGGTGAATTAAAATAGGAGGAAAGGAAGAGCGATGTGGAACAGTCCCACTGCAGCCTTGAGGGCTCGCTATCAATACAAGTGTCGGTGAGGAAGAAACGCTCGACACGTCGTGCATTAATATACATTAAAGTTGGGATGTGATTAAAGTGTAAAGTAGGCTGTGGAGGTTAGAGCGGGTGAGCAAGATGGAGAGTGGCCTTACCTGCGTAGATCTCAGGTCCGTACATGGCCCCCATCATAGGACTCATAGGACTCATAGGATTCATGGGACTCAATTTCCACCCTGCTGCTGCTAAACACAGAGAGGAAGGGGTCACTTGTTAATACGGGCCGATCACATAGAGCACTCAGTCCTACAGTGTGTACGCATGGGGATGTGATGTACAAACGAGAGGCAAAAGACAAAGACAGGCACATCCAGTGTGGTGCCGGATCAAAAAGGAATATCTCGCAGAATTTAAAACAGAAAGATCCGCACACCCGGTCTGTGTTTGGAGCCTGGTGCTCCAAACACCGCACACTATGGTGTAGTTTTAAGGAAGGTGGTAAAATGATATAAAACACGTCTTCATAGGAGAAGCTGTAATAGCAACAAATACTACATCAACAACTAAATGTCCTTATAGCTGCATGCAACTACACTTAGAGTGTTATAAACCATTTATTACATGTTTTGTGTTGCTCAGATGCTAAAACGGGGGGACTGTGGTTAAGCTAACAACGCCTCTCCCTCTCAGCTCACTTCATGGCTGGTGGTAAAAAAAATAATACGACCAAAATAAACTGCATGGAGTTGGTTTGCGGACGGACAGCCTTACATAACGTGGCCCCGACTCTGCAGGGAGCCTGCAGGGAGGGACCGCTGTGTGTGTGTGTGTGTGTGTGTGTGTGTGTGTGTGTGTGTGTGTGTGTGTGTGTGTGTGTGTGTGTGTGTGTGTGTGTGTGTGTGTGTGTGTGTGTGTGTGTGTGTGTGTGTGTGTGTGTGTGTGTGTGGTCGTTACCATAAGGCAGCGTGCTGAGAGCCTCTCCGTTAGGGTAGGGGCTGACCATTTTCTTGTTGGTCATCACCCTGGCGGTGGCGTTATTCACCTGGGGGACGGAGGAGCAGGCGGTCAGAGACACGGACACTCGGACAAACAACACAGGAAAACCACAGAAGTGCAACACGGACTCGAACGCAGTGAACTCGATCGCGAGGCTAATGTGTGTGTGCTTGTTTTGTTCAACGCGTCTGCGGTTATGTGCCGAGATTGGCGAGGCTATTATTGGTGTACAGTTACTGGTGCCAACACACAGTTTACGTCACTCGGCCCTGCATGATTAGTCTGTGACATGACCTTGTTTTCACGCTTATGATAGCTGGGTTAAATGTCAGCGTCATGTGTGAAATGCCGCGCACACTTGTGTTGTAAAAATGAGACTGATGAAACGTCTAAAACGAGGACGAACTGAACTCCTGACATGGCTGCTAGTGTCAGGAGTTTTAGTGTTCGTTGTTTGCGTGTAAAAGTGGGAGGGGGCCTGTTAGAGGGATTCTTTTTTAGTTATCATGCAATTAAAAAGCCAGTCTACTGGGCAAGATGCCCTGCAGAGGTCTGCTGACTCATTGTGGACTCACTGTAAAGGGGGGCGAGGGCACAGCAAAGGAAAACTGAGCTGGACTTGTTTTTGGCATGCACAGGTGAAAATATTGTGGATGTAGTCTTTTTTTTATTAATATTTTTTAGATGCGTGTGCATGTTTCTGCGCATGCCAGATGACATTTCAGTCTAATGCTTCGGCTTTCAATCTAAGATGGCTGATAATCTCCCCTCTGAGCTTCAAAGGCTCACACTACCGGTCCCTTGATCTATCCCCATCTTCCTTTGATGAGTCTTAAGAGAAGGAGATTGTAGCTCTCTGTAATAACCCGCGCCGTCCCAGCGCGCCGTTGGGAGCTCCACTGACTGTGAGGCGAGCTAAAGATTAATGACCTTCTGGCTAAATGAGGGGAGAGAGAGTGTGAGAGAGAGAGACAAAGACGGAGAGAAAGAGTGGCCGAGGAACAAGAGTGCTCGTGTGCGCATACATACCGCACTCTCCATTTAGGAGACCATTAAAGCCTCGTCTCTCTCTCCCTCTCTCCCTTCGAACGGAGGTTTACCTCATTTTCCCCTCATCTCAAATGACAAGGTCGCCGGCAAATGATTCAATTAGCTTGGCTATCGGGCGCGACCGTCCACGGACGCGTGAGTGGAAACATTTTGAAATGTTAATGAATCTTTTTTTTTTTTTTTTGCGTCTCGGTGACATTTTATCCAGACTTTTTAATAGGAAGATTTCTGTTGACTAGTTCACGATAATGAAGAGTTAAGCATCAGTTAAGGTGTGTGTACAGCATATATATATATATATATATATATATATATATATATATATATATATATATATATATATATATATATATATATATATATATATACACACACACACACACACACACACACAGTGTTTGTGTCATGTGCAATCAATGAAACTGGGTAAACGGTTGACAGGAACACATGCAAATCAACAGAATATGGAGGCAAATCTCAAAGTGTTAATAATTAACAAAACATTCAGCCTTTCTCATCCCACTTTTGCCCTCCCCAGTCCAGCCCGAACAATAAAACCAGGACAAAATAGAAGTTCCATATGAAACCAAACTTGTGGGGTTTACATACCTAAAAAGAAATATATATAAAAAAGAAAAATACAAGGGAGAGAAAGAGGGGGTGCAAAAACATCCGTTTGACAAAATTAATAGTCGTATAACACAGAAATTACACGCAGCCAAATATGGGCGCAACACATGACCAAGAGTGAGTAACAAACCAAAAAAAGTAAAAAAGTCAGCCAATCAGCAAGCGTCGGATGCAGAATAGAGACCAATCAAAACGATCGCAGCACTCCCACATCGAACACGTACGAGACAAAGATGGGGACGGATACGTTAAGAGGAAGGGATGCAGGTGAGGAGTAAAGAGACAGAGCCAGTCCATGTACAAAACAGGAGAACATAAAGATGGACTGAAGAGAAAGAGGGAGGAAAGGGGGCGAACGTTTACATGAGCAACACAAAAATTATAACAATTATCTGTTGAAAAAAAAAAAAACATAAATCCCAAGGTGCATCATTCCAATAAAGCAATTAGATTTGGTGACCATTCTCCTGAAAATCTCATTATATGTGGTTGAGAAACAGAGCACCAAAGGATGGAGGGAACAGAGATAGATAGATAGATAGAGAGAGAGAGAGACAGAGAGAGAGAGAGAGCAATCCTCATTCCCAAAAAAGGAGAGAAAATCAAATAAACATGAGACACTATGCCAGGCATTAGAAGTGTGTGTCACAAACTAAGACCAGAACACTACGACTACGTTTACTACTACTAGTACACAGACAATCCACTACAAGAAAACCAAACCGAAAACAAAAACAAAATGGCAGCATAATAGAGACCCAAAACATAGTACGGTAAACCCCATATCGGTTTTGAAATGCATATGGTCACACAACACGGATCGGAGACCACATCTGAAGCGGCATGTTGCTAAAACAGATTTGTCTTTTTACATTTAAAGAAATAAATGACAGTTACATTTTTTTATGGTAATTTTTTTGTTTTGGTCTTGGTTGTACATTTGGAAAGTGGTCTAGGCAGTCAAGACGAGAGCGCCATGGCAGCCTTTAAAGGGAGGGAACAACGCCTACTAATAATTACAGTAGGATATTTCCACGGCGGAGGAAAGTTTAATCAATATTGTGTGAACACAAGCTGCTCTCTCTCTCTCTCTCTCTCTTATGATGTCATCAGGGATAAACATCTGGAGCTGCTTCAATGAGACATTGAATGTTTGTTTTACTTTTTTAGCTTCGAGGAATCTTCGCCGTGATAAATGACGCACCTCTCGTGATGCATCGGATTTGAGACGCCAGCGGTATTTTTAGGAAAAGGTCGCCATCTATTACGGGCGCCCCTCAGCACCGTATCTTTGAAATCACGATGAGAAATGAATGAAAGTGTAACCTGATAATGGGACGCGGCGTCACGCCGCGCGCTCGACGAAGATGCATCACTCTGCTGCAGTTTCTGGGGGCACAAAAGCACTCAGTCCACCAGCGGTTCTACAGCGGCGTTACAGAGTGAAGCGTCACGGTAAAACAAACTATTTACATTAAGTAGTGACAGCCGGTCATTTCCTCCATTGAAAGAGATAATATTAATATTATTATGAATTAGCAGTCGACTGCTTTAATAAAATATCATGCTCTGGGGAATAATCCACAGGGTTTTATCCTCTGAGCAGCTTTGGTCGCTGGGTCTTCATTCAACAAAGATGGAGTCCCTTTTGGGATTTATTTACTAATATTTTAGACTTTAAGACAATAGGACTAACGTATGAATTTTGTAAATGTAAAACTAGCTTCACTATAACGGTCTGCAATACATGCTCAACATGTCTACATTTGACCCAAACCCTGGATAAACTAAACCTCACATTTCCCCAAATGCGCATTGCGTCCAATCGACTAACATTCGACAAATGCGCACTCGGCTAAAATAAAAAGAGGTCAATAAAAATAGAGATCCCTGCGTCTGAATCAGAGTAATCGTGGGCAGCGACGAGGAGCAAAGCTTTGTGTCATTTCTGTTGATTTCTTTTCTGTCAAATCATTGATCAAGAAAATTAATACGACATACATTGAGTCCAAATGGAGAATTAAATCAGATGGATTGTGGATAAGCCGTGTCATTGCATGGAGGAGGGTGATTACATTCGGTCATTCCCAGTGAGGTGTTAATGACATGGTGGGAGGGGGAGGGAGGGGCATGTGGAGGAAATATTACCTCTAAAGTACCCAATCTGTTGAAGGATGCTGTGTGTGTGTGTGTGTCTGCCTGTGTGTGCCGTGTTGTGCGCTGGAACGTTGCATGAATAATCACGACGAGGGCTTCTCTCGGCCCGTCGCATTCAGAATCAGCTGATGGGCTAACATGGTACTGTACATACGACTGTGTCAAATGCCCGTTTTGGAGGTGGGGTGGGGTGGGAGAGGGGATCAGTTCAGTGATAGAGGTTTGAACACAACTTACCGTTGCCGTAGAAACAGCGAGTGGTTACCGTGGAGACTGACAACAACACACAGAAGTCGTCAGGGAAACAGAAAAAATATAATAAATAAAGGAACAAATAATCCTCGTAACAAAAGAAACCTAAATACCCCCCCTTCCCGCCTCCATCTCCTCCTCCTCCTCGACCCAAGTGAAATAAAGACCTGATAGCACCAGTGTGATGGCTCAGAACAGAGTAAAGGAGAAAGAAGAGAGGAAGAAGAGGGAGAGAGAGAGGATGCTCGCCCTCGGGGCCGGGCGGAGCTCAGAGCATCATTACAGCGATCAGGCCAGTGACAGGAAGGCGTTCGGTGCTCTGGAGAACAAAAGGAGAACGCTGCCTTCACAGGAGCAGGAACAGTTAAAAAGGTCGCTTTAAATGCTTTAAGCGGCTCCGTTACAGTCAAAAGGACAAGTGGACGCATTTTAGCTGTGACTCAATCCTGTGTGGCCACAAGAGAAGTGGCCGTGGGTAGAGCGGCTGTAATTTCTAGTCACAAAAATAACACACTGAGGTTTGTTTGATAGTCAAACAATAAAAAATAAAGACGGAAAAACTGGGAAACAAAACAGATGACAATGAGTGGAACCAGAGTAAGGCAGACGGCAAAAACAAAGAAGGGTTAAAGTTAGGGAGGGGAACGGCGAAATGATGCTTTCAAAATTAAAAACACAGAGGGACAGACAGACAGACAAACTTGACTGGCAACCAGAGAATGAAGTGATCAGAGAGAGAAAGAGAGAGAGAGAGAGACAGAGAGAGAGAGTGGAGTCGACATAAAGAGGGTTGGAAAGGGCAAAGTGCAAACTGTCTTTCTCCTTTTTCCTTCAACCTTTTTCACTCACGGACAAAGCAAACACACATGGATACTCACACATTTCATTCGCTAGATCGTTTCAAACCATGCAGTAACAGAAAGCTCCGATAACAAAACGGCCACCGGTCAAATCCAAAGCCGAGGGGGGAGAGAGAAGGAGGGTCCTCTATGAACCCGGGACGCAAGGAGCTGGTAAGCCTTCACCTCGTCCAACCACCCACAAGCTCACCAATTCAAGGTGATGGAAATAATGCAACTAATCACAATCCGACAGCTTCAGAGTGTTTATGGTTTGTGTGAGCTGAAGGCCGACCGTGTCGAGAGCTGTGTGTGTGTGTGTGTGTGTGTGTGTGTGTGTGTGTGTTCAGGCATGCAGAACCACAACTTCTTCTCATCCTCGTCCCTGCACTCATCCATGCACCGATGATGATTCTGCTCCGTTGTGTTCAAACGTCTGACTAAAACTCTGCGCTGCGGAGGAGCAGTCACTTCCTGTAACACTCAAGCCACGCAGATCGCCCACAAACACGCAACCTTCGAGCGGGAGTTAGTGAATGGGAGTCTGTAGGGTTCAGCATGGTCTCTGCGGCCGCCAGAGGGACATCTCCTCAGTGGCCGTGCGCAAAACTGTGCGGGACTACATTTGTGTACTCTACGATCTATTCTACAGCCATCAGACCAGAAAACTACCCGGAATGCCGGCGCAGAATTTGGAAAATAACTTGATGCTGATTAAAATAAAAATTCACTATCTTCTCTTTATTTTGTCTCCCAATCCCAGATCAAATTACATAACCATATATATACTATGGTATTATATATATATATATATATATATATATATATATAACATGGTTATAATTTGAGTTCTTATAGCCAGTAGGGATGTCACGACCGATACTTAGGTACCAAGTCAATGCCAAAATACTCAAAATGTTACCATACTATTTTTCTACAGCGCCACAAAGATACTGAGGATCAGGGATCAGGATTAACGACGTCCCAGTGCCTAGGGGACGATAGAAAATGTCCCATTTAATGCTACATGAACAATGAATCCGTATTAGGTAACGTGAGACTAAATAACAGCACTAACGGCTAATGGAGGTTGCATTGAATGGCATTAAGATATGGTCAAGCTTTTACTCAGTAAAGATCAGTATTGGGCAAATTATAATGGTATCATGGTGTGCTCAAAATGCAATGTAAAAAAACTGGTAAAGAAATGTTAGAAATGCATTTCCTGGACACAAGAATACTGCTCCGTGTGACCAGCGGCTGATCAGAGCCGGTTGTCACACAATCAGCAAGAAGCACATTTGTGTTTCATCGAGTTTATGCAACATGAACCTAATGATTTCCTGATTGAGGATTTTGCTCAAATGAGACCATGCAGTGACCCTAAAGCACTCCCTGTACAGCCAGTCATTGCGGCGTAAGAATGAAAAATGCGACTACACATGTGACTGAATGGTGTGGAGAGATTCTCTACGATCAGAGTGTCCTACAGACAACAAAACACGAGTCGATGACAGCCAACATGTTGCCCCCCGAGGGCAGGGAGATGTTATGTCAGAGCACAGACACTCACACACAGAGACAGCCCTGAGTGGGCGGAGATGCATTGAGGTGTGTATGTTTGTGAATGCAGACTAATATATATATAGATATAGAGCCTGTAGGACTATATATAGAATGAATGGTGTCAGATGGGATCACAGAGAAGCAGGTAGACAACAAAGTGAATCGTAATTGGGCCACTTACATGGATACATTGGAAGCACACAGGAAACTGACTTCTTCGAAGCGCAGAGTTTTAATCCAGACAAGGAGAAGTACAGTAGAACTTTAAGCACAACAATTATCTTTCTAGTTCCCACAGGCGACACGCATGCACGCTATGGGGCAGCTAAGCTACGAGAAGAGCTACTAACCGACTCCCATTGGCATGCACAAAGAATACCAAAACGTCAGCGCTCCAGTTAAATTTGGCATACCGTTAAAAAAATTAAAAAAATCTATCAAAACCTACTCTGAAAACTAAGAATTCAAACAATCAGCCTTTTTTATTTTTCATCAGTGAGTAGAGCAAGACTATAAAGGCACACAGGTGCAGCGGATTTCATGCCAACCGAACAAGTAAGTCAACCGTCCCATCGCCAAAACGAGTTCAACAAATGGCCGCGGAGAATACACATGCATGAAGAAGAAATAAAGAAGCCTCCAGCTGTCTGCAGTACTGCCTCAGCTCCACGTCTCCACATTAAAATACCAACCATGCAGCCTACGTCAACCCAACTCATGCCGGTGGATAGCAGAGAACTGCACAGTCACACACAGTAATAGTGAAGTATTTATGTAGAACGCTTGTATACAGTGGGCCTCCATTTCAGAGTTCATGAATTATTATGCAGATTACTGAAGTTGCCAAATTCATCTTTGAAAACCACATAATTCGACAAACTCTGAAATGATGTGACCGATCAAAAGCCAGAGTAACATCTGCAGGAAAGGAGAGGCGCCAGATGGCATCGCTTCAGAGAGAAGAGTCGGGTCCTTTCTCCTCAGTTGAAAAGAATGTGTAAACACATATCCATGATTTGTCCTGCGCCAGCCTTTGTCTCCTCGAGCCCATGCACCATAAACAGACAGACAGAGGTAGAGAGAGAGAGAGACAGACACTCTACGGACTCCTGTAGCTGGCCCACCATGCAGTGGATGCACGACCCGCTACGGCCCAACACCACTACAGTAGCACGAGTACATGCAAAGTAACAACTGGAAACCGAGACCAACTGCTTGCCGATTAATACGACTGACTGATATCATGCAAAACGTGGAGGGAGAGGAGGGGGAAAGAAACAGAATCAGGTTACAGCGATGCCAGGGACAACACAGGCTGTTGACCGAACGAACACAAGACTGATGCGGGGTGAAACTGGCTCCATCAGTATCCGCTCAGCTTGCTGATTGACTGAAAGGTGGAGGAGGGAGTGTGTTGTACCAGTGGGTGCAGGGGGCTGCCTTTCATTCTCAACCACACTGCAGCAGAACTGAGAGTACAGAACTAAAACAAAAAGGATCCAGCCAGCCTCATCCATCATGCAGGAACTGACACACACACACACACACACACACACACACACACACACACACACACACACACACACACACACACACACACACACACACACACACCACAGTAAGCCCATGCAGAAATCCCGGCTTACAGCGACGTGGGTCAAAAATCCAATATGGACAACTGGCTGATTGACACCCCAAATAAAAATAAGGAAGAAAAACTGCTTCCAAAAGCTCACATGCTTCAGTAAAAAAAAAAAAAAGAAACATGTATATAAGTAAATCAAAAGAAATAACCAGAACAGACATCAATTTAACATACATCAAAACTCAAAGTGCACAGATCTTTGCGAGGATCCCATAGAGTGAACATGCATCAGTGTTGCTGTGATTTCCCAGCATGCTGCTTGTTGTACCAGGAGGCCATAAGCTTGTCACAACCACTTAGCCACAGCACCGGCAGAGGGGAACGCAGAAGGATTTCTACACTTGGGAAGAAAATAAGAGCATCTGACAGCAATCTGACATGCATCATCCTTCTCACTGCGTTCCTCTCGTGCCCTCCGGTGCCAACTACACAAACATCATTCCAATGTTGCGGAGAAAGTTGCAACATCCGCGTGGCTACGAGTTGCAAATCAGTCGAGGGGGGAGGGCGGGGGAAATAAAAAAGGTAAAGAAGGAAACAGCTTAATGTGAAGAAAAAACAATGCTGCAGAGGAAAAGTACCCAGCATGCCTTATGTAGTGTTCTTGCATCCCCCCCTCTGATCATTCCCACCACAAACAAGTCTTTTGAAATTAATAAATGAACATATTGCAGAGAGGACCGGGGAGTGGGATACCAGTGGGCTGCATCAGAGCATATCACTACAGGGAGGATGGGAGCTAGCTAGCAGTCAGTGATCAAGCAGAATTATGAGTACAGAGAGAAGATAGAAGAGAAGACGAGAGAAAGCGAGAGATGAAAATTACCTCAATCTTACGACCTTCCACCAACGTGCCGTGGAGCTTTTCCCTGGCTCTCTCTGCGTCTATGCTGGTCTCAAATGTCACAAAGCCAAAACCCTGTGTTACACGAGAGAGGGTAAAGAGGATGGCGGTGAGTGAGAGAGAGAGAGAGAGAGGAGAATCTGTGAATCCTTAGACCTTGGGGTGCAACTCTGACATTGTTCAAAAGATAATTGGGATTTTGGTAACAACGATTCCCCACGTGGTGCGCTGATACCGCGCCACAAAGTGGTCAGATTTACAGAGAAAAAGCAAAAAAAGCATGCAAAGTGGCAATTACTGTCTACAGTAAGGAAGGGTTGTGGTGAATCAAGCGCCGTCTGTGCACTTACCTTTGAGCCCCTCTCATTGAAAATGATCTCTACATCCAGGATCTTCCCATGTTGCTGCAAATAAATGTGAGGGGAGAAATTAGCAAACATATAAAAGCAAAGTCAAGCAGTCACCGACATCTTTGAGTTGCCTGAGGCTCCTTACATAACAGCCTTTTAGGATACTGCAAAATCAGAAGCTTCTGACATGGTGTGAGCTACAACAACTTGGCACTAGGTGTCGCTATTACACAAGAAGACTTCCCATAGGATTTCAATACGTTTTCCTTCAATCCTTTTTTCCTTGAACTCTGCTCTGTCCCCTTATTACTCTCACGTCGCCCCTCATTTTATCACACCGACACACGTGGCAGCTAATTGCCCCCTCAGGCACCAAGAGAACACCCATGAGTTTCTTTCCTTTATGGCAGTTTTGACTATTTTGGTCCCTTCGTAAACCGCACCCCTCCGTGGCAGACCCGGGGTGTCTAGACTGATTTATTGAACCCCGTTAAAAATGAGGCCCACGACATTCTCAGCTCCTCACCCCAAACATCTGCCTGAGGTCAGGGTCCCGGAAGCGGAAGGGGATGTTTGAGACGTGGAGGCGTTTGGGACTCCCTTTGGCCTCTGAGGGGTCGTCCACAGAGCCTCCTCCTCCCGTGCCTCCTGACCCACATTGTACACCTGCCTCGCCCTGTGGCAACTCCTCTGGCTTTCCCTGTGGAGGGGGGAGAAAAGAATAAGAAATTAAATAAACATTATGATCTCAACTGCATCTTAAATAGGACATATGGTTACTGGCCATCAACGGGCTAGCTAGCTAATATGCTCACAATGCTGATGCTCATCTGTTTATGTTTAGCAGGTATAATTTTTACCATGCTCCCCATCTTAGTTTAGCTTGTTAACATGCTAATAATTACTAATAAGCCTGAAACTAAAAAGTCCAGCTGGGACAGATGGGAACGTTTTGTAGGTTTGGTCATGAACAGTATTGGAAAACATTTTGTTTGTTAAAAAAGAAAAAAATCCATCTAGTCTGGACGACAGCGGTAGAGTGTCCATCCATAGCGCTGAAGGCTCATAAGACAGGGTTTGTGTCTGCAATTGTATTTAATATATATATTTTTTTTTTTTCAAATCTCATGGTTCCTTTTCATGTCATCAAGAAAACAATTGTGAGAAAAAACAGACGCGAGAAGCTTACGCTGTTGCTGCTGGCGGCGGCGGTTGTGGAGGCGGCTCCATTAGCACCGGCCCCTACGTCTGCTGCGCCCCCAGCACCAAACATGGCCCCGGGGCCAAACTCTGTCCCTGGCAGCCCGTTTTGAGGAGGGGGTGGAGGGGGGAACGCCGAGAAGGGTGGGGCCACCAACCCCTCCTGTGCTCCTGTCGAATCCTGAGAGCCCTGTGGGAGCGGGGGAGGAAAGAAGAGAAGGAGACGACTTAACATATGTACACTGGAAGCAGAGCTTTGTAGCGTCCTGATGGAGGCAGAATGAGGGGGTTAAAATCCTGCCTACTCAATTTCACTCTCCCTTTCCCTCTTCCTCCCTCCCTCACCACTCAGTCACTCCTCCATTCCCTCCCTGCTACCCTCCCCTCCCCCTATATCTCTGACAGGCATGAGTTTTCAGTCAGCCGACCATGAAATATTTACAGCAAACACATCCATTATTGAGAGTAAGAAAATTCGATACACGGTTTGAGATACAAAGATGCTTATAGGACGGATGGACACTCAGGGACACGAGCAACAACGGGGCCATGCAAACCGTGACACGTTTACAGCGACTGCTGCATTGTGCCGCTTGCGTATTTTTGGGGATGTCTTTGAGAGGCCATATATAATTCAGATGAACTGTGTGTGTGTGTGTGTGTGTGTGTGTGTGTGTGTGTGTGTGTGTGTGTGTGTGTGTGTGTGTGTGTGTGTGTGTGTGTGTGTGTGTGTGTGCTGGGACTTCAGCCTCAGGATTGTTCTCTCTGCACTGTTACAACTCTATCAGCAGCAGGATCCTCCACAGAGTCTTTATGGCTGCTGCACCAACACATACACACCTTTATCTTGTGTATGTCCTTGTGTGTGTGTGTGTGTGTGTGTGTGTGTGTGTGTGTGTGTGTGTGTGTGTGTTGATACTCTGCAATGCTGCTTTGCTTCAATTATTTCTCAGGCACTCAAGCGCATCTTGGATGGAAGTTTCACAAAATCCTTTGAACAGCAAAGAGTAAATAAAAATAAAAAGAGAAGGAGACACAGTGAACAGACGGCGAGGTACAGAATGAGCTGGAAAATAAAGGATGCTTCAAAAAAGAAAAAAGCGAGTGGGTTTGCTGCTGTCAAGGCTGCACCGGGCCAGGCAGCATAACACAGGCATTCAACACCATTAACCACTGGTCTGCTCTCTGCTTCTGGGCCGGGTGACGCCTAAAGACGCTCGGTCTCCAGACAGCCTTTTTAATTAGACGGAGAAACTAAGATGCCGCAAAGCAAACGCGCTCCCTCCCGTGCTCTAATCTCAGAGCCTGCTCACTGCTCTTCTGCAGTGTATACCGCATTGGCTGTAAACAGCCAGCTGAGGCATAAAAAGGCCCATCTGCAAGACAGACAGCTTTTGGGGTCTGGCCCAAAAGATAGGAGGTGGCATCAGAGAGGGCTGCACACAAAAAGAGAAGAAAAAACAGGATGGAAAAATCTCTGGGAGTCAATTTCGGTGCGGTGAGGCTGCATACAACGCCGAAAGCCAATTCCCTTAAAAGAGAAACCATCAAAACCTGTTACAAAAAAAAAAAAGCGATACGCCGTATATATTATATATTATATATTCAGGAATTATCGAAGCCTCAGTGTACTTGTTGGTGCGTGTGCGCTCATAAACATGCAGTAGCCTGTATTCAGCCATTAAAGGGTGTGTCCTATGGGCTTATCCAGGCCCAGGGCTGAGGCTCACACACACAGAAAATGTGGAGCAGTGGGAAAGAAGAGGGAACGAACGAGAATGAGAAAAAAAAAAGGGTGACAGCAGAACAAGAAGGTTAAAGCTTCTGGTTAGAAATAAACGTGTATGAACATCTGTGCTTTAAGTCCCACCGCTTTAGAGAGTCAAGGAGAGACGGTCCATTGAGGAACATTTGTGACTGGTGATGTTGTTGATATTGTGTTAATTAATATAATTAATATAAAACTATAGACTGACTTGACTGGTCAGTGACTGGGCCTCCCTGAAATGACATTTCATCAACAAAGATGCCAAATCTTAAAAGACAGATCATCATTTGTTTATTCCATTGGACAACTAGATGTGGCGACACAATGCTCCCAGAGACGCACCGGTCGAACGGTGTGTCTCACACACACACACACACACACACACACACACACACACACACACACACACACACACACACACACACACACACACACACACACACACACACACACACACACACACACACACACACACACACACACACACAAAACTTCAAAAGCCGTGGAGAAACAACCTTAACAACAGTTGGAACAACTAACTTAATCAGACTTGATTACGATGCGTTCAAGCTCTACTTAGTGAAAATTAGTATTGAGTGCCAGTACACTTTAACGTCTGTCACGGTATCTTCAAATGTAATCCTGTAAAATGCAGTATTCTGGAAAAAAGCGAGAAACTTGATTAAATACAGTAGTATAATGCTTGACGGAAAATGTTTTCACAGCAATGGAAAAGAGATATAAGAGAGGGAATGATGACCTGTTCAACTTCTTAACACTCGCTCTTAGCGGCTCATAATAAGTTACATAATAAAAAATATTTTTGCCACATTCGTTTTATCAATAAAATAAAGAATTATTTCTTTTCCAATCTTGTGAATTGAAAAGAAAAAGGTTAACCTGCAGCCTTGCTGTCAGATATAGTTCTCAGATTAGTAAATCTGAATCACCAGGTCAGCCGAGACAGTTGCAAACAGAGCATCTCCAGCTCTCCCACATGATCAGTCATGTGGAAAATCACTTTAAGTGGTTATACTTTTTATTCTCCTACTGCGAAGGTTTAAAGAACACTCAAACTGCGCTTGTGACCAGGAGCTAGTTCCATGAGAAGGTTTGTTTGAGACAACACAGCATAAACAATCATGAACTAGATTAATGGAGGAACTCATAAACAGGCAGACGAATGGAAGCTGTCAGTGGATTAAGAGTTGAGAACAGTGCCTCCTTAAGTCCACACAGGCATTCCTGACCCGCTGACTAAGGAGCAGCACAGCCCTACATGGCAGCATCATATAGTCCAGAGGAGAAGGGGGAGAAATAATGGAAAAAGAAACAGGCCCGGGGCTTAACGGGAGGGGGGGAAGGGGATTATGGGAAAAAAATGACATGCTCTATTAAGAGTTATATCTGGTCCGAACTTTTTCCCGGAGTGTATTTTGACATCGTGAGATAAGGTGCAGAATTTTGGGGCGAATCAGTGATACATTTATAACAAGCTGAGCTCCGTCTGAAAATGACAAGACATGCCATCCGTAAACAGAGGAGGTCGAGTATCGACTGAAACGCTTCCGATATTACTAAATAACGAGGACCATCTGGAGAAGAACCTACCCATCCATACGGTTTCCCTCTCCCGTCATGCGCGCTCAAACACACACACACACACACACACACACACACACACACACACACACACACACACACACACACACACACACACACACACACACACACACACACACACACACACAAGTTGTGTTACCTGAGACACCATATGTTTTTCCATACACAGAGAGGAGGCGGAGGTGGGGGAGGAGGCCTTTTCAATGCAAACCTTTTCAAGCGTGCGTTTATGTCTGTCTGCTGACTTTAGCCTCTAACCACCCGAGTGAAGCGCACACCAGCCACCGAGACGCAGAATGAACCGCCGAGCGGCAACGCTCCTGAAACTCATCAATCATGCAAATTCATAACAGCGCGTCTATTGGGGCCACGTAGCGCCTGTAAGGATGCCGAGCTGGATAGAAATGCTCTTTACAGCTTTGTCTCCCTCTGCTATCCGTCTCTTTTCTTCTCCTGTGGTCGGAGAACTAAGTATGCCCCTCGCTCCCCCCACTGTTCATGCTTGCCTGCCACGCTTGATGAAAGCCAGAGGGAGAATTTATTTTCCTTTTAAAACCATCGACACCCGCCCCTCAAGTCACTCAAAGCTTCTGCTGCACTGAGATGTCGGTCACAAGCATAAGCCGCAGCCCATCTCCTTATAAGGGTTGCCTCTGTGCAGGAGCTCCCGTCTCTCCTTCCTGACTGCGGGCCAATCAGATTACAGAAAAAGGCTGTTCCTCGGAGATGCATCAATAGTCCAGTGGCTCAGCACCCAAGGACACATGGACGGCTATTAGGCATGACCGAGGACCCAGCAGAAAACGTTATGTTGCTCTCAATATGCTGTTGTCAACAAAAACACAGCGGGGAAAAATATGTCTCTCCCTAAAAATCAAACAGCTAAGTGTCATAAAGTAACATCAGGAATCTTAAATGCTTTAATTCCCCCCCTTTGAACTACAGGCAAGCGCTTTCTGTCAGTGTCAGCAGCTCTGTGGCTGTGCTGGGGTCTGTGACAAACAGCTTGTTTGTTTTTGACAGTTCAGTTCATCATCATCAGCGTCATCATCATAATTACACTGACAGTACCTTTCTCCAACACTCTGACTCACCTTGGGCAAGGCAAGAGGATCTAAAAATAAATAAAATCCTCTGCACAACTCTTTGTTCTTTTTTTGAATACACCACAACAGACCAAAAACATAAACAGATAAAAAAATCATTGGAAATAAAAGAACAATGGGCTGTGTTTTCAGGGCTTTTCAAATGTGAAAATGTGATGCTTTCCTTTGTCATAATAAACGATAGTAAACTGAATATCATATCTGGTCTGACAGAATAAGATGAAATAAAGTGAATGAATGAAAATAACTGTAAATTGTAGCCCTAGTTGTTATAGATGGTGACAACCGAAACGGACTACAAATAACAATAAAAAAAGATTACTTTCAATAAAAGCTCAAGCAAGCGTTTAAAAATGCATCTAAAACAACAACAACAATAAGCAAGCAAAACACACGCATATAATGGACTAAATATAATATGGTTTCCTTCTTTATTCATATATTTTGGCAGGTAAACATTCCTGACTGGATGCGGACAACCCTCAGCCAAAACAGGATGAATTGAAGAGTCTACAATGTTTCCACTAAATGATGAGAAAGACCAACTTAACCTCCCTCTAGTTCAGCATGCTCTCATCCAGAGGCACGGCGTTTCATGTGTATCACTAATGTGCTCATTATCTTTCAGCTCGCTCGCACATAATCACGGCTTGACATTTACACTTTTTTACTTCAACCGCAACTGATTTACAGATAATGCAACTGCAGGATCAGGGGTTTTCCCTTCGACAAACCAAGAATCCACAAAGGCAGAAAGTGAATGTTGTAAAATGCTTGCTGCACTGCCAGGTCGGCAAGGAGCATTACAAAGAAAGTCCTGCGTTGCTAATCCAGAGTGGATGCTGCAGGACGGGGGACGCGCACACAGCTGCCCCCACTTCTGCATGGGGAAGTAAAGAAAATCAAAGACCCAGCTGGCACTGGCTTGAGCGCTGCAGTGCGAGATCGGGTACAGTGTGTGCAGAGGTACACCTTTGCTGGTCATGCAGGAGACGGTACCCTGAGAGATGCTGCATACGCTGAGGGCTTCGCTGCACCGCGTCGCTTGCAATGTGCCTGGCCTGCCGTGTGTGTGTGTGCGCTTTGTGAGTGTTTCTACACCTCGACCCACTGCTCACAGCCTCGGGCAGTGAGCAGTTAGAGCGGCATTAGTGTTGGACGATATCGTCCCCGGCTGTATGGGCGGCAGAGGGACACCTCTGTTAACCAGTTAACCCGGAGGCGGCGTAGTGTCCACCAGTGTGTTAAGACACCAAATACTGAGGGCTGCGTCTGCACGGGGGATCAGCACTTAATCTGTAACAGGTGAAAGTGTGTTCCTTTGAGACAGGAAGTGGCAGCTGTCAGCCACACACACACACACACACACACACACACACACACACACACAAAACCCCACATAATCCACACAGGATAATTATCATGAAGAAAGCTAAATATGTTGATGGTTACATGACACAATGACACACAGGTAGCCTCCACGTTTGTTATGAGCGCAGCTGTACAACTTGGCTCATTCCTCATGTGTGTGCAGCGACAATCTCACAAGCACCCCCAAGGGCCATAGATTGGGTGTGGATCCCTTGCAAATTCCTTTCAGGCCTGTGTGTTGGTGTTGTCGCTGGCTAAACCAAGCGGTCTTGAGGAGGTGAGAAAAGTTAAGCAGCCTAAATGCTCAGATGCCACTCGCCGCCTCGCAACGCACGCGGGGGGGCTTGACACCCTTCTTCCTCGTGGGGCTCAGCGCCAAGCAGGTGGGTTACAGGGACGTTGCAACGCAGCTGGACCTCTGCAGAGCGGGGGAGGGAGAAAGGAATAGTGCACGAAATATGCACGCGCGTTCAAACAAGCAGAAAAGCTGACATGTGTCTGATGAACTGGAGGGCTGTATCGAATAGTTCAGAGCTTCATTCAAAATCAATATTTGAATGCTGCACAGTTTTTTTTTCTATTTATTGTCTTTAAAGCCGGTATTTCTGCACATTTCCATTATTAGTATTACACTATCGGGAATAGACCCCAGTGGTGGCTGCGTAGGATTGTTTATGAGTTACGTGATCCACACATTTCCAAGAACTTTAGAAAGTCAAGCCATATTTGTTGACGTTTAGCTTTTCAAAAACAACATTTACGCCTCGATAATAAAAAAAAGAAGCTTGCACGCTCACAAACCGTATTAACGTAGTAACGCACCGTAAATTACATTGATATAAAAACACAATAACACTAAATGTATGTTTTTTCCAGGACAAACATCTAAAGCTTCATTCAAAAACCTCAATTGGAGCTTCAAATGTAAAAGAGGGAGACTTGATGCTTCGTGTGCCATCTTGCTGCAGCGATGACGCTGACTGGGCAATTGAACAGAATCGGCACATCAGCGGTCTCATTATGGAGCCAGGTCCACCGCTGACCCACACAGTCTCAACACCACGCCCTGTGTGGACCGTCTCAGCCGCTATCAAACATATTTGAGTCGAGGCAGCGGATGTAACCGACCATCAACTTTGTTGCTCCAAAAACATGCTGTGCACATCGTAATGACGAGACTTTTATGATGCAGATCTACACTTTTTGCAACAACCAAAATTTGAATTAATCAAATTTAAGTGAATATATCAACCGTCTCTACACTCCACAGTAGGGTGAGGTGAGCTGTCCCACTGAGGATCTAAGCGTCCCTCTTATGCACACTGTAAACTACAGTACAGAGATGCAGCACCCAAAACAGAGGACAGTACCAGAAAGGTTTATGGAGGACAGTGTGACTGTGCCGTGCCACCTTTAAAGTGCATTCCCACATGGAACTAACGCCCTTGCACTCTTCTAGTTACTACCACCATCCTCCATTTGGCGCCATTCTCTTTGAAGAGGAATACTGTGTTTAGATTACAGCTGTTCCGGCCTGCAGGGGGGGAGGAAAACAGGTGAGAGTAACAAAGAGAGCAGCAATCTACACCTCTACTTCACCATGTTGCACAAATAGAGAAAGCTACTCGACAGAGTTACGCCACCGTCTATCCTGTGGATCTTAAGTGGAAACACGACAGCGTAATATTGAGAATATTGTGTCCAAATCTAAGAGAGGGCTGCTGCTGCTGTCTGCATTCATTTGAAATAACTATGTGTGTCTGTTGTGCCATAAGAGAAGGGGGGGTAGTAAAGTACTCCCGGCAACAACTGGTATGTGTGCGTGTGTGTGTGTGTGTGTGTGTGTGTGTGTGTGTGTGTGCGCGCAGAAAACAACTGTGCCGTGACACCTGTCTCCCTCAATCCAGAGGCGGATGAAGTTTAAACCGCACAGACAGCTTGGATGACAGACAACGTTTGAGTCGCTTGACAAAATCTCGGCCTCCACCATCGCGCGCACATGACGTGAAGCGACACGCGCTGCAGCGCACATGAGAAATATAACATGACACTTGTGTGCGCGGTCAGCATGTTGGAGAGCATGCAACGCCAACGGCACATGCATGTCAACGCGGCTGCTGTCTGCGTGTACCGCCCTGCCGCCTCCTCACCTCCCCAACCTCCCCTCAAGGCCCAAAGGAACCCAAAACCAGAGCGCAGGACATGCTAGAACAGAGCCAGAGAACAGCTCTTGTCTCCTCAGGCCGTCTCTCGGATAAAGTAGCACACAGACACGCCCACCGCATGCTAAGAGCAGCCTAGCGTGCACGTCGACTGTAAACATTAAATAAATGCTGCAGTGTTGAGTAACTATTTTAATATAGTCAAATGTTGGCAATCAGCAGCACGCAACTTGACTGACTCGTTTCTGTGTACTGTGTTCACTCCAGTGACACGAGGACAAAATGTTGCATAACAGAGCAGTAATGAGCCATTAGCGCGGTTTCTTGCCCCAAAAACATTATCAGATACACGAGCGCAAAGGGTTAAAAGTGAAAGGAGCAGAGCTGCAGGGACGAGCCCTGCTGTTGCTCTGATGCTCTGCCAACTATCTGACAAAGCCCTCACCTGGGCCAAGAGATAGCAAACCAAATACCGGCCACATCGTAAACCAAGCACCAATTAAGGTTTCTTCCAGCCAAACTAAACTGTTGGAACCAAACCGTTTACAGTCTTCCGTTTACCCCCCCGCTCTCAACGTGTGCACAAAGTTGTTGATAGAAAGAAAGCTCCCGCTTCAGAAGCAAACTTACCGGCAGCATTGCTTGGTAGTACAGCCCCATCATGGTCTGATCTAGAGGAACAACTGCTGACCAGCTCTCCCCTTCTCCCCCGAGCGTCTGTATCTCTCCTCCTGTTCCTCCTCTCCCCTCGCTGAGCTCCAAGACCATGAGCTGACGGTGGTTTCGGTCCACGTCTGTCTCACACATTCAAATTCTCCCTCGTTCACTCCCTCTTCCTCCTCCCTTCCCCTTTTCGGCCGGCGTCCCTTCTTCCACTTCTCCGGCACGGAAGCCTCGCCTGCCTGTCACTCACAGCCTCCCTTTTCCTCGTCTCCCCCGGCCCTGCAGCTCTGATCCCCCTCGGGCCTTTCCGTCTTTCTCTCTCTCCTCCTGACAGCCTGAGTCTCTCCTCTCTCGCTTGCGTGTCTCTCTCTTCTTCTTCTTGGCTCTGCGTCTGTCACTCACGCTCGCGTTACCCGTCCTGCTGCTCCCCCCACTTGCTTCCTCTCGTTCCCGCCCCTCTTTTAAAACTTCCCCCTCCCCCTCAGCCTCGGTCCCTCCTATCCATCAAGGCATCCGTCCTTCCATGTAGCCATGTAACCCTGCTTCTGGAAGGAGTCAGAAAGCCGTTGTTGCCGTCTCCTAGAGCCCCGGGAGAGAGAAAAGGAAATGCTGTCTTCTCTCCACGCACTGGCTGCCTGAGAGTACAGAACACGATGGCGACCCCCACTGCATTGCAGCGCTCTCTCTCTCTCTCTCTCTCTCTCTCTCTTTTTTGTGTGGATGATTTATTTATTGCGTGGCAGCCCGTCAGCTCCAAAAAGCAGCGGTGGGAAGGCCAGTCGGTAGACAGCTAGGTAGCCGGCTGCGTGGGTAGGCTCTTAGATCGCCATCTCTCTGCTGCAGCTGCCTTCATCACACAGATGGAAGTCTCACAAAACTGTGGGAGCGCCAGCCCTTAGTATCTAAAGCTCAACCTGCACATGAATCTGTATTTCACTGCACTGCGCCTTTTTCTTCCCCCATCTTCTGGCTCTGGCTCAGTTCCCCCACTTCCCACCACTGTATTGTTAGGAGGTGCTTAATTTGCAGAGATGAGAGTGCAGTTCCTCGCACCGCATTTTCATATGGGAGGGACTGAACTCTGCGGGGAGAGAAAATAAAGCCGTGATGCCAAGCTTTCAGACATCTGCTGAGGCTAGCTAGAATTGGGTCCAGCGGGATGCAGGGAGGGCAAGATAAGTGATTGGAGGTGGTGGAGGGGAAAACAGGGGCAAAAAGAAGGGAGCCGGGCCGGAGTGGGAGGCGGTGGATGCGAGCGAGAGATAACGGGATAAATGGATAAAGGGCTGGGTGAAAAGAAAAAAAGAGCCAGGGATGACGGGATTAGGGCTGTAAGTGAGCAGGATGAGAGGATGAATAGGGGATGATCTGAGGATTAAACACGCAGACTGAGCGCAGAGATAAACACTCGCGGCCGCGCACACACACACAAACACATGCACATTGTGTACACAAAGATGGGCTGTGATCATATAAATGCTGCTGCACTTTGGCTGGCACTCGAAGGGGTTAAATCTCACACACACACACACACACACACACACACACACACACACACACACACACACACACACACACACACACACACAGGCCTGCTCGTTCAAACACAGCATCTACAGATAATCAATAGTTTAGTCTTAACTTTGAGAGGAACAATCCAGAACAATTTTAGGAGAATTGTCCATGTGAAGTTTATGAGTGGAGATTATATTTGAAGACAGTATTGCCGTTGCAAAAAAAGAAAGCAGAGGACAACCCGGTGTGAAGCCTCTATGACCTGTTTTGATGCGTGCTTGTTGTTAACCCTGATATATTTTCTGTGACCTAAACAGTAGAAGACTGACATGTACTGCCTCAAGGGTCACACACACACACACACACACACACACACACACACACACACACACACACACACACACACACACACACAGACAGACAGAGACACACACACATGCACACACCAGCGACCCACAGGAGCCTGTCACCACTTAACACATTCATATTGACACAGGCAGGCCTACTGGCAGTTCAAACATGCATACATAACACTAGACAGGAGCATCACCAAGACTAATGTACTGCAACAGCGAACAAGCCAATCCGGCGGCTAGGCTAGGCCGGGCTAGCTCATTTGCATGATAACCGGCAGCCAGCGTTCAGGAGTCTCCTAATGTGTGTGCTCAAGGATAGAATACATTAGCAGGGACGCCTTTTAAATCATGTATTAAACAAATGCAGCCGGCTTTGGATTGAACAGAGGGTTTAACAAGTGGAGTTCAGACGTATTGCCGATCACATGTGTTCTCGGCCCAGGTCTGACAAGCAGATGAACCGAGGCAGGGCCAAGACTGGAGGCATGTGTCTGCTTTAACTGTGCAACTGTGCGATTCTGTGCCCTGCAGGAGAGCCATCTTATATAACTTGCTTCCATTTCTGTTTCACCTCAGCTCTACCTCTTTCTAAAAAATGTTTTATATTTTAACGCCCATCTTTTGGGTTGCAATATCAACACGCGGAGCAAATCCTGGAAACAAGGGAGGGCAAATATAAATCTAGGTGAATATAACATTTCCACCTCAAAGCCTCTTTTAGTGTCATCCTTCCTCTCCGAGTTTACACAGAGCTGTGTTCCCAAGAAAGGAGATACCAAGGATTAGAGAGAGATAGAGAGAGGGGGGGGGGGGGGGGGGGGGGGGGGGGAGGGGGAGGGGGGGGGGGCATGAGACCTGTGAAAATCTTCCATGCTGTAATTTGGGGAGGGAGGCCGGGGCGAACAAGCACGCGGACCAACACTCCCCTCCTGTGGCACTGCCAGAGAGCTGCACATCCCAGACCACCGACTAGAGACGCACACGCACACAAAGAGACAAAAGGAGCGCACACACGCAAGCTCCCAGATTCAGAGGCCTTTCTCACAAATGCGCTCAGATGGGCACACACACACACACACACACACACACACACACACACACACACACAATCGCAGAGCTGGTTTGAGCCGCTCAATGTGCTCTGCTGCGTGGAGGTAGATAAGAAAATAGTCAGCTACCCTGCCGCTACGCTGCACTCATTACTGAGAGCAATATGCATGGAGAGACACTTAGAATGAGAAAGAGACAGTGAGGCAGAGAGAGAGAGAGAGAGGCACATAAAGAGAGGACGTGCGAGAGGATAGAAACGTTATCGTGAAACAGTGCTGCAAACAGAGTGCGTAGAGCTTAGTTTAAGACGGTGATAGCCTAATTTCTCTTTCCAACGGTCAAGTCTTTGATAGAGGAGCTCAGCTTCTACCAAAAGTTCCTTTCATCAATTCTTCTAACAGTCATCATTTATATGCTGCTGCCTTAGGCTGAAAAATAAAAAGAGCAGAACTTGAGAATTGTCTTGGTAATGGCGTCGTAGTGTAACAGAGCCTGCTCTAGGACGAGGTGGGCGAGAAGAAGTAAGAGTTGCATTTACGTTACACTGCATCAGGGCGGCTTCAAATGTCATTTGTGTTTCTACATTCATAGCACTTATGGAGATATTCAAATGAAGCTTCAAATGTCTGTCGCCATATTTTAATGCCGTCATCACCAGAAAAAGAAAACCAATATAAAAAGCCCAACAGTGATTCAGCAGATTAAATGAGTTGGTCTTCTTTTGGTTCATCAATTGTCTTAAATGAATATAATTTGTCAGTGCAGCAAAGCAAACCGCTTTTGGATCATGTTGAAAAGCTAAACACCGACAAAATGGGTGGAAGCAGAATATTTTGCTGGATGAAAAACAAGTTTCTTTCCAATCCATTTTGACTTCTGGACTTCAACAACAATCCTACGCTGCCACCAAATGAATCCTTCAAATAGTACAATACTAATACAAGTGTAGCCTTATCTTTATCTGCAACGGTGCAGAAAAATACTGCGGAACAGAATGACCGGACGTGCAAATGTTGGGTTAGATCTGAAATGTCAAAGCTTCAAACTATTAAATAGTTATAATATTATAACAATAGCCCTGTACTGCATACAAAACACTTTTACTACCCAAAGAGCAACTAATCTTGAGCGGTTTGATTCTTGTCTAAATTTGCTAACGCATCAGTAGATGTCTCGTTTTTACATCCGTTGATTTATTTAAATTAATTGTTACAGAGGTTTTGCAAGCCATCACTAATCTCTTACCTGACTGTGAGGTGTGTATCCATGGTAACCGGGGTTTAAAGGCTCATCGTTCTGCAAGAGACAACAGGAGGGAAGAGAGCGGTGTGAGTGGCCGGGCTTTTGAAAAATGAGTGGAAGCAGCATGACGGTCAAAAGAACAAGTGAAATGTACGTCGAGATCAAAATCTCCACCTCGCTTGTTTTCAAAGTAAGAAGAATGAGAGGTATTATTGTCACAACATGTGTCTGTCATCCAAAAGCCCAACTGCCCACCAAGGCTGGAAAGAAGCACCAGACAAATGCTGGGAGAATATTAAAGTGACTTCACTGATCAAAATAAACAATGATAATCTATGGAGTGGCTGGTCAAGTCAGTAATCCGTCATCCACAGTGGGAAAAGGGCCAAAAAATTAATTTCAAACACTGCTCAGGATTGTTCAAACCATTTTAGAAACTTTAATAAATCCCCAAACATGAATACAGGGTTTCTTCTGTTTTTTTTTCCAATGCCCATGATTATGAAAAACTAAAATGCTCAGTAAGCAGTAAATTCAAACAAGACAAGACGACACTTCCCAGAAGGAAAAAGATGGAGTGAACTAAGTTATCAGCAGCATGACTGGTGAACCACTACAGCAGAGCTTTCATAGCCAGCCATACTAACCAATCAAAAGCCCGAGCCCACCCATCCCTATTCGACCCTGCCCCAGAAACCAGTGTTGTGGTTAATTGCTCAGTAATTACTTTTAATTAGATTATTTCTGTCTCTCTCCAAGTATTATTTTCCCCACCGTGTCATTTCTGCCCCGGCGAGAGCAGCCATTGTTTGAGGCAGAATTAGTTGAGGAGGAGGCAAAGGACAAGACAAAGAGGGGGAGCAGGAGGAGGACTGGAACAATGGAGGAAGTTAACCAAAAGGATGATATTTTGACAGCAGTGAGAGAGAGAGAGCGAGAGATGACACCAAGCACATATAGCCTGCTGGCATGCCTCGCAGAGAAAACATGACCGCCTAGTGAGACTCATGCCTCTGCTCGCCTTGAGGGATGAGTCTCACGAGGCGAGGAGGAGGGGAGCGGAGTCTTAGGGGTGAAAGATGTGTGTATGTGGTGGTGGGGGATGGGGGTGGCAGTCCCCTCGAACGGCTAGTGTTTTCATTACATTTAATCTGCACGACTGAGGAGCAGGCAAAATGTTTCCAACCCATGTGCCGCCCCTCGGCCTGCATGCACTCGTCCATTCAGCGAGCAGCTCGAGTGTGGGCCGCGGCAATGTGGAGGGCCGATTTGGTTCTGGAGTGTCAACCGCGTTAACCTCCCGGGCCCTGACCTCTAGCTGCCTCCTGAGGAAATCACTTCCTGATAGGACTCATGCAGCCAATCAGGGGCAAGTGTCTGAGACGGAGGGTCTAAAACACACAGACTAACAGCCATCTAAGCTGAGCCAGAAGAGCCGGCTCACGGCACACAGAACTCTTCCAGAGAGAGCGGGACTTGTATTCGTGTCGTGCAAGTGCAAAAACAGATGTGGTGATGGTGTATGGATGAATGAGGGAGTGTCTAGACGGAGTAGGGTGGAGGGAAGCCGAGAAGGAATGAGAGCATGAGGTTAAATAAATGGCCGTGGATGTAAACAATAGGGAAGAATAAGAAGTAGTAAACTTTGTGTGGGTGTTTGCGTCCAGACTCGTGGTCCATCCTTCTCCCCCGTCTGAAACAGCCTTTTCTTTGTCCCCGCTCTCCACTTCCTGTTTCATCTGGAACCAATTTCCCCCTCGTGCCTCGTCCCCAGGGGGAACACTCTCCTTGGTGCGCCACAAATACAGGGGAATGGACAGGCTTATACTGAGCAAAATACCGACTGTGTAGAAGGCTGCTGGTGCTCACAGATGGAAAGGTATGGGCAGGCGGCTGATCAGTGCAGCGTTGCACATGTCCACAAAGCTTTGGGCAATGTCAACAGGAACGAGAAGACTCTTCCTATTCTACTTTCTTTTTTTAATTTAAGATGCATGTTGGGAGTTACCTACACTGCATTACAAAGAGGACTGAACTGGCGTTCTGGGTTCGGTGCACAAAAAACTGGCGCTCAACCTTGTACCAGTGGGGCACCAAAGCAGCGGAAAATAATTTGATAATTATGCTCTATTGCTACGAAATACATGCAATTTGCAGCGGGCGATCAAAATGTTGAGAATCAGTGTTTTTAAAATTGCATTTGCAGTCAAAGCGAGGGGGAAGGCGCTGCACTAGCTACAAGAATTGAACAACAGTGAAATCTAAACCAAAATTACACACAACCATCAAATTATAGAGTCACTGTTGGTTCTGCAGTGGACGGGCTGGAAAGAAGAAAGAGGAGGAGTTTATGTAGAAGAGCAGGAGGAGGGAGACGAGGGTTTAGCAACATCTGGAATCAATCTGTCTGCAAGAGTAGAAGAGGGGGAAGGACAGAAGAGAAAGAGAGAAGAGAAGAACAGAACAAAAATAAGGGCAGAGGCCGACACACACAGGAGGCGGAGGAATGCAGGGAATAAGACGGCAAAAGCCAATAAAAGGGGAGAGAAATATAAAGCAGTGAAACGTTTGAAATGGAGACAATGAGTCATAAGTGAGGAATGCCATGTGATTTATATTTTCTTAGGGGGTGGGGGAGGGGAATCTGAACTTGATACCTAGTTTTTTTTTTCTTCCTTTTCTTCAGAGACTCTTGTTTACTCGCACTGAGACACACACACACACACACACACACACACACACACACACACGCACATAAATGCACATACCCTTTGCTCTATGGCATTGCTTTGTAAACATGCTACATGCCCGCGTGTCTTAAAAAGCATACAAAAGGCAGCCTCGTTTATGCCTGCCATACTTCCTTTTTTAAATAAATAAATAAATAAAAGAAAAATGACTGCAGCACTAAGACCGTCCGGGCTGAAAGCCGGGCTTTCCTACTGCACTTCTGCAAGTTTCCATTAAGTCAATTCCATATAGTTTGCGAGCGAGGAGCCGCCTTTGAAGGCGCCGGCTGGCTGACTGCGAGGGCTTCAGACGGCACTGGCAGGGATCAGCAAAAAAAGCACAGAAAAACAGACACACACACACACACACACACACACACACACACACACACACACACACACACACACACACACACACACACACACACACACACAGCGGAGGGCAAAACTAAAGGGCGTCTCTCTTGTTTATTTTTGCTCTCTCTCCAACTTGCTATTTTAGGAGAAGTTGGGGAGTTGCTGGAGCAAACGGGCCGGAGCAGGGAAAGAAAGAGGGAGCAGCGGTGGTGAAGGAAGGCAAGCTGACACGAGGTCAACAGATGGAGAGAGGGGAAGGAGAAAGAGGGAGGAGGGGAGCGGGGCAATTAAGGGGGAACAGCCGGAGGAGGTGGACTGTACCGTCTCAATCATGGCACCAAATGTACAATAATCCCACCTGCCGCCACCAACAAATCAGAACCCAAAAAGACCAAAATCATGACGATTTTGCCAAAAACACTGCACACATTACTGCAGAGCACTGTGGCACCCAAACAGAAGGTGTGGTAAGAGCCAGAATTAGCCTCAAATTACTTTTAACAGCCTCACTATGTCATCACAGGATCTGAGACACAGAAAACCAATTTCATTCAACCATTCATCAAGTGTTACAGGAGATTCTGAGCTTATTTGGCTCGACATCAAAACTCGACGAAGTCAACAAATCACGACCGAGGGGGAAATAAATGGAGATGAACATTTTGAGAGAGGATCAAACCAACAGGCACCAAGAAAACACAGACACGGATGTAGAAGGAAATAAGACAACAGGGACAGGGATTGAGTGTAATTTGTCAAAGCGACACGCTCCGAAAGGCATCGAAGCCAAATGATGAAGCTGGAAATTAAGACTCCAATGGAGAGAGGAGCTATGTGGAGACACGAAGATAAAGACGACCGAGGAGAAGGGAAGAAAGCCAGGAGGAATTGCAGTTTCCACTCAGACTGAGGACTTATCTCTTAAGACAGAACTTTTGTTTTACCCCCTGAATGGAAAAGCTACAGCTACACAGTTAAAAGAGAATAAGAGCGTTAGACACTTCTGACACTTGATGGTCTGAAAGTTATTTTTTTCACTCCAATTTCATCAATCGAAATGTTAATGTTTTTATACAAGACGTTTTTAACTACAGAAAAAAAAGAAGAAAAAAAAAAAAAACTGTTCACAGCTTCTTAGTCCTTTTAAATCACACATCTTTGTGGAATAACCGTCTTGTACCGTGAGCCAGAATATCCGAGTGATGTCAATGTCGGCTATTAATCATCAACATAAAATCTGGCAGTGTGTGTTATTTGTTTCATTTTGTCGATACGCTCTTAGGTCTTTTTAAAAAAGTGAGAAGCTGGCCCCCGTAACTTGCGCCAATATGTTGCACAGGCTGCTTCATTGTTGTCAGATCTAATTATTTCAGTTTGTCTTGGCAAAAGCCCGTCGTGCACTACGGGCGTGCGTTGTGTTACAGCAAAACTAGGTTTTGATTTCATGCTCGAACAAAAATCGGCAGTAGTATACTTATTTGATAACGTGTCACATCCGAGTACTCCGCATACCACTGATCCTCTTAATGAAGTACTGGGTACACAGATTTGGAGCCAGTATTAAACACGGCTGACTTAAAGGGAACAAGTCGTCACAAACAACTGAATGAGTTCAGGTGGAGCTCACAACTGAACCGTCGTTATTTGTGACTCAGGTGGCAGCGCATCACAGATGACCCCCCGTGTGAGGGAAACACTGAATTGACATTTCACTCCGCGTGTGGGTGGAGATGGGAGCACATGTGACAGTTTGGGGGCAGCCGTGGGGAGGAGGAGGCGTGTAGGGTGGGGAGCGGTGACATGCTGGCCATAAAGGGAGAGAGTTCACATGCGAGTGTCATGTTAAGGAGCTGAACGCTGTGGACTTTAATCAAGAGGAGGGAGGGGAGAGAAGGAGAGGCTATTTTCTCCTTTTTATGAATGGGGACTTTGCCTCCTTTGTCTTCAATCCGATTATTTTCTGTATGCTTTGGCAACACGCACCGTGGGAGGACCTGAACATGTACACAGGAAGAGAGGGAAAATACAAGTCGAGTGACTTTGTGTGGAGAATTTCGAGCTTATCGTTAACAGTTCAAAAGTCAAGGGTGACTCCGCCGCTGTGCAACGGCTCAAAGTTCAACAGCACTCATTAAACAGCAGCGGAGAGCATAACGTGAGACCCCCCCCCCGCCCCCCCTCTGTAACAAATATTAACCCACATCACTACGGCCTCCGCCTCTCTGTAATACCGTCTGTGCATGTGTCTTGTCTGTGAATTATTTAGCTGGCTGATTTCTGAAGGACTACATGGACACAACCACCGGGTTTATCGGGAATTATGAGGGAACGCAGCAATGGCCATTTATCTTGCTATTTTACAGGCAGGGAAATAGGGACGACAAGCGATGATTGTTTTTACTATTTGGCAATGTCTTGAAGTCTATATGTAACATGTCAAAGATAATAACAAAGTCAAGAAGACCAAATCAATGTCGGATGTTGTACAGTTTGTCTGTCTGGTCAAATAAAAGTGATTTACAATATATGAAGATGATAAATACATTTTAAAAAGCCCCCTTTTCGCATGTATAGAGCTGTATACTGCCACAGTTTGATTTGTTTATCAAATGCATGAATTTAGTAATCAATCAATTGTAAAAAAAAAAGAAGAGAGATATCCCATAGAATGAGATTGGGTTCCCTTATAGCAGATTTTGTATTTATCTTGGGTGTAATTTACTTCCAGCACTAAAAAAAAAAAAAAGTCAAGACACAGCTCACATTACCGCCTCTTTTCTAAGGCAAGCGTTCGGGAGCAGACTTCCAGCAGCAATGCATTTTCATTAGTGACCAACGTGACAGACTAAATTTCTCATTGGGCTCCTGGGCCGACCAAAAAAGAAGAAAAAAGTTTACCCGCGCGTTCTACAGAAAACGAGCAGCACGCAGAGTGATGAAGAATGCTTGTGGCGAGCAACCTGAAACCAAAACTCCCTTCCCGTCTGGTAATAACATATCTCAGTGATCTGTCCGTTCTTATCAACCCACCCCGTGCCCAAACCCCTCCCTCTGCTCTGGCCCGTTAAAGCGATCAGTCTGGTTAATGCCCTCTCCTAAATGAGCTTTGATCTCGTTAGCGCGACACAAAGCCTCTTTACTGCCAACGATAGGGCAAATCGGCTCTCCGAAACAGAGTCAGAGAGAGAGAGTCAGAGAGAGACACACGGGCCAAGATAGTTATAAACTGTACTCCCACTGTATCAGTGGTCCGCAGCACTGCCTCAAGGGGAAGCAGCATGCTACATAGAGCGGGACAAAAATAAAAACAGAGGAGGGAATAGACAAGGCGCATATGAGGAGGAAAACAAGGGACGAGGCAGACGTGGTGGAAGCTGGGGGAGGAGGGAGTAGATTTGAGTGATGTGGACAGAGAAAGAGAGAGATAATCAAAGATGCCCCAGTAGAGAGAGAGATATAGTTGGGGGAGGGTTGGGCTGCTCCACCTCACTGGCACACTGAGAGCCTGTGAACCAGGAGTCAATTAGCAATCTGGAAATATGCTTGGGGGAGAAATCAGAGGGCAGCTAGAGGGGAACGGGGGAGGAGAGCAGGAGCAACAAAAGAGAGGGAAGGCCGCACTCTCGTTTATTATTACAGTCCTGATTTACAGTCAGCAATCCACTACCTCTCGGCCTCAACGGGGATCCTATGGTAATTTGGGTGAGTTCAGTTATGGGAGCATCCTCACCCCGAGCACGCACGCATCCCCGGTGAGAGACGGCCGTGACTGCATTAGCCCTCAATGTCATTTTCTCTTTTTTTATTTACCCTTTGCATTAAGTGTTTTGAAAACAATTCCATCACTCAGGGCCTATCCTCCTGCTTATCTCTCCACCCACCCCCAACTGACAGTGTCATTCCTGCCATCCATCACTTTCCTCTCATCCTTTATCACGAGTCCCCGAAGGATGCAATCTAACGGCTCCGATTTCCTTTCTGTCTGCTCTCTCCTGGGTTCCATCCTTTCTTTCCTTCTTCCTACAGCTATCCATTGAGGCTGCGTCTGTCCTCCGAGGCACATTTCTCCCCTGTAATGCACCCAAATATTGTGTCCATTCAAAACCTCTTTGTCCTCCCCCCGTTGCCCCCCTGTCTCTCTGCCTATGTGGATCCAGCGATCACTTTCCCTCTATCCGCTCACCCCCTCATAGTTCGGCTCCTCTACGCCGTCCTATTTTCAGCCTGACCCCCATAGTGCCCAGAAATCAATACAACTGATGGGCAGCGAGAATCCTCCTCATGTCACACTGCTCATTGTCACATCATCTTCGCCGGCGGGCTGTAACCGTTCCCCCCGTCATCAGCATCCATCCTCTTGTGAAGCTCGCCGAGCATCACGCGGGACCTTTTTGACATTGCAGCAGGTCAACCACACAATTAAGAGTATTTTACCAGCTCCCCCAAGATTGAATTACCTGCATCCGCCTGCCTGTTAGTGCCGTTTCTCTGGACTACAACAGCAGATCAAAATCCCTCTTATGCTGTTCGGTTACAGGCACTTCAAAGCATGATTGCGTAGGTGTAAGAATGATAGTGTAGTACAAGCGTTTATGAGGGCGAGAGATAAATAGTAATAGATCCAGGGAGAGCAAGCGAGAGAAGTGCCCCCCTGTGCATCGGCAGGTCCCTGGTTTACTGTAATATGCACAGATCAGAGGCAGGAACGGCTGCGGATGCTGTCTCAGCAGCCGAGTCATGAAAAGCAGGGAAGACCCGAGTTAAGGAGGGCCCCCCATGAGCCCCCATGCTCCTTCAGCCACCACCAAAAGGCTGTTCTTTGTCTTTCACTGTGCTGACCCCTCCCCCAATCCTGTCTGCCTCTCTCTCTCTTAACACCTAGCGACAATCAAGGGGGGCACAGAGCGATAAATGGCACATGCGGTGTGTATCAGGATTTGATGCCGTGACTCACTGTAAATCACCATCGTAAGTCTGAGGGATTTCATCCATGTGAATAAAAAGAAGGAGAAAAAAAAAACAGGGAATTGTATGAGAAAGCCCTGGTTTACTTTGCGTACGCCAGGCATGATGAATGGATCTCATCTTTGCCGTGTGCTGCTGCCTGTCACAGCAATGGAGCCTGTATCATGTTACCTTTGTCTGGCTTGGTCATGCTCCCTTCACCGAGCAGCTCCAGGAGCACGGCAAGCCACACTTGTCAAAAATTGTAATTCATAAATCTCTCATTTGGTTTTAGGGAAAGGAATTGTATTTGTTGCAATCATACATGATTACGTTGGGGGGGTGGGGGGGGCTGTCAAAACAGTATCATTCCCTGCTTGATGCTTGAGAACAAAAGCTTTTTACTGAAGAAGAAGAAGAAGAAGAAGAAGAAGAAGAAGGGATGATACTTTGTCACAATGCTGCACACACGATGCTGTGATGAGAAACTGAACACACATACTGTGCGTGTTTCGTTGCATTCTTCTTACCTGTCCAATGTCAGCAACAACAGCCCCGGTCCCGTCCACCCTGGGTCTTTTGCAATCCGCCCCGGCCAAGTCGGTGAGGGCAGCGGCCGCCTGAGCCTCGGGCTCCGGGTCTCCTCGCTTCATCCCGCGGACAGCTGCAGCTGCTGCGGGACCCCCGTCCGCGTCCGCGAGGGGTCCGGCTGCCGTATCGATGTCCCTTTCCATTATTCCCCGACTAACGGGCAGCAGTATGGTTGCAACGTCGGTCGACATTAACATTGGACGGCAGACAGTCACCAGTCAAAAGTCTGTTTTTTTCCTGTATCTTTCCCGCTGGACTCGTCCACGGCTCGATATTCACGATGGATCTGTCTTTTCCCAGGAAGCGTAGTCGGACAGTACAGAACTGGTTTACATCAATAAAAATAAAAAAAAGGGCAGCTGGTACTGTTTATTGTCTAACTCAGCTATTGGAGGCAGAACATTATGCCAGGGCTCTGGACAAAGCACATTAAGCACAGCTCTCTCTTCTTTTTTTTTCTCCCCTTCAACACCAAAAAAAAAAGAAAGTAAAAACGACGCCAAACGGTGTCCTATTTAAATAAAGATCAAACGTCCGACGAGCTAATTAGCTAGCTAACACCAGCTAGCGTGCTAGCATTACATTCCGCTAGCTCTCGTTATAAACGTGACTCTCGCTGCCAGTTAGGAAACGTTGGGAAATTAGCTTCGAGTAACCCGACTCCGCGTGCGGGGGGACAGGCAGTCCGCTCTGCTCTCGCCGCTAAAAAAAAATAGTTTTTGGTTGCGGGAATTAAACCTCCGTTCGTGTTGTTCCTACCAGCCTCCCTGTGATTCCTGTCCCTTCTTATCACACCGTCCGTCCTCCTCGCCGTGGTCTGCTCTAGATGCGTCTTGGCTGCCGACGAACACGATTTCCTCTGGTCTGAGTCCCAGTTGGTGCGTGTGTGACTCGTAGTGAGGAGGGGAGCCCGGAGTGCGCCGATCCAGGGTCAGATTTGTCAGCGGACGCCGGGAACAGAGGGAGAGGAGCGCGAGGTGAGGTGGGCTGGTCTGAGATCTGCCTTTTCCCAGCGTCTCCTTCTCCTTCTCCTTCTTTTCCCTTAATTCCCCCCGCCGCCACCAGAGCTCCCCTCCTCCTTTATCATCACGCATTTCCCCGTTTAACCGAATTAGAATGAAGATTTGACAATTTTTTGGCAAAACAATGAAATAATTAACTACATATAGAGGGAAAAATGCAATATGAAAAGAATAATCAATAATATAAAGTAGGTTACATAAAATAAGGCTACATTTGACCACAGGACTCATATGGGTACGGTCTAAATAATGTATGTTATATAAATAAGCAGATGGGTTATACATTTATGTTTTAACATCCAAGGCCTGCAATGCAGTATCACACCACAATATAATAACGTCTTATCATTTAATTGCATTTGCGTTAGAATGCAAATGATTAAATTCTTCAGCCATTAATAACCTATTCAGTTTATTCAATCAAATTTGTATTTTGTATGCATGCTTCTTTTGGAGCATCACCAAGTGAACTTTGGGTTATATATTGTTAGTATGAATAAATAACCAAAAGTTTTCAGGACAGAAATAAAATACAAAATAAGAAATGAATAAAAAAAGAGCAGCACACCGACTCCTGCAGTCTCTAGTTTTGTTATGTTTGAGGGATTGAAATACAGTACAGTCATGTTTTTAATGCGTTTGCGCCCCCTGGTGGGTCGTATACGACACAGCGTCTGAAGGGAGGGGCATGTCCAAAATCACTACTCTCTGAGGAAATTATTGTCATATAATTCATACAAAAGCAACACTAATCAAATACGTCTGCTGTTGTGTATACAGGTTTATAGTGGAAAGCTGCAATAACTGAGAGGGGTGAGGGGATACATTATGAAGAGAAATACTGCGTCGTCTCACACACACACACACACACACACACACACACACACACACACACACACACACACACACACACGCACACACACTTATGTGATAAAACCTGCACTGACTCCTCACTTCACCTGCCTGCCTGCCGCCGAACAGATGATTGCTATCACTTTAAGCCGACCGCCTGAGTGAAAATGTGTGTGTCTGTGTGTATGAGCAGCTGAGAGTGTATTTATTGTGTGTGTGTGTGTGTGTGCTTCTTTCTCTTCCTCTGAATCACTCACTCACTCCATCAACCTCAGTCTCTCTCCTGCTACCTGTCCCTCCGCCACCCACTGAACCCGCAATGATGGACGGCGACGAGGTCACATCACTCTACACAGCCGCCTGTTTCCCTGACGGAGGCTGTGGGAGCCGGCATGAAGCCATTACTCTTTTTTTACACAGCCGCAGACCTCACGGGTCATGAAAAAATATCGGCTGTGAAAGATGCGCCTCAGCATCTGTAGCAACATCTGTGTCTTAGTGCACCTCTTCTGCAAGTCCTGTCGTCTTCACATTGCACACTGTGGAAGGAAAATGTGATATATCTTATGCTTAATGTTATATATAGTAAGCTTAAGTAAAACTGTGAAGTCGTGCACAGCACATATATCAATGAACCGGGTTATTATGAGCACAATTCATGACATATTGTGATGAGTTTCATTCATGTGGACGGAAAGCGGCCCACATAGACACAGTGCATAGTCCGCCTGAGAAGTTCATGTGGGATGTCACCAGTTGAGAAGACACAGGACGTTGAGAAGATTCCGGAGCACAACAATGTCGCGGTGACCTGTAGCCGCCAGCGGGTGCCTAGCGACCCAAGACCAAAGGGCTAGCTAGGAAGAGACAAGATATTATGACAAGTAGCGGGTAGATATGCGACCAGAAAAGTAGTTGCCACTGATACCAGACCCAACTTGGTTTATTTGTTATCTGTGTTACCAATAAATCTGTGTGAATTGAACTCTGATCCAACCTCTCTTGTGTTCTGTGGGTGTTCGATTACTGAGGACCCGGGGCGTTCGTGAGTTCTTGTGGTGCCTCACCAGCAGTCAGACAGGAGATAGCGACTAAGTTTATACAGCATCAGGTTGTAAGAAGATTAATCGTCATCGATCCAGACGAAGAAATCAGCCACAATAACACCTTAATTAGCAGCGTATGCTGGTGGCAGATGTCCATTGGTCTGGTTTTGCACACATCACTCAAGTGTTTCTTTTGTTCACAGCAGCAGACTTTTGCAGCGGGGAAGAAGAAGTTTCTTTCTTTCCTTTCGTAAATGTTTCGTTTAGAGCTCAAGCACTCAGTCGGTCAACAGAAAACGTAAAACTATTCCGTGACGACTCATAATTGCGGTAGTTTTTCACGCAGGGAATGTGTTCTATATGTATGTAAACTATGTCTATGTACTGCCATCAGGACACTGCAAATAGACAACGCACAATTTGTATCTCCGTACTGAAGATATATATGTGTGTATATATATATATATATATATATATATATATATATATATATATATATATATATACACATATATATCTGTATATACTATTCACACAGGGTAGGATAAACGAGAGGTGATGTTAGTGAGATGACAGTAGTTTAAACATGTTAAACTGAATTACAGGATATACATTATAATTGAGTGGGGAAAGGAGAAACCGTGAATCAACAATGCCAGGTGTATGCTTCTTGCATCATGAGATACAACTTCGAACTGCAAGGGTGCATCATGATATCTGATATATCCTGTTGAATTGTGTACCCAGTGTACCCACCCAGTGTATTGTGTGTGTGTGTGTGTGTGTGTGTGTGTGTGTGTGTGTGTGTGTGTGTGTGTGTGTGTGTGTGTGTGTGTGTGTGTGTGTGTGTGGTAAAGAGAGGGGGAGGGAGAGATGGCGCAACCCATTTCCTGTGTTTTTTTCTCCTTTCTTTGTTCTCAGGTGGGGTTTAGGTTTCACTTTTACGAGAATAAAAAATGTCTAATCCTTTTTTTCATGTATATGTTCAACTGCAATGGGCTACAACGGGCGGTTCTGTTTGACTTAATGTTGGTCAAGGAATTCTTGTGACGTGTCATGAAATCAGTTCAAAAGATCAATCATGGACCCGTGGTTTTACACCGTGGGCCCGTTACATGACATTCTCCCCACAGAGAAAACTCTCATTGACATGCCGTAGCTCTCGTTTCCTTAAGTTTCATTCTGCCTCTCTCGCGCTCCTGGCCCCGCCTCCCGCTGGACGCCGCTAACAGGTGACCCCCCGTGGCAGTCACACCTCGGAGCCAATGAGATGACTGAGCGAAGTCAAAGGGGGCGGGGCGTGACTGTACGAGTAGCACGCAGCGGAAAGGCTACAGACGTGTAGGTGTTTATCTTCCCACTGACCGCGAGAGGAGACAGGAGACGCACCGTCGTCAACAAAGGTAAGCAAGGTAAGTGCTTGCGGTGCGCGAGCTTAACTTAATGCCCGACGTAAAGAGGTTGAACGCGTTAGCTGTTGCTTCACACGACGTTTACATGTCCGACATAACCCCCAGGAGCGCGCATATTTAACAACGCACGCGTGCTCCGGAGCAGAAGTGACGGGGTAACTAAACAGTTTACTAACTTACACCTCTACAGACCTCACGAGGACAACCCGCTGCTCATCATGGCTCTGGATGGATGTGGCCTCGTCTGCAAATACACCCTCTTCATTTTCAACCTCATCTTTGCTGTAAGTCTGTTTAAAAAAAATAATAATAAAAATCATGATAATGAGTTTTCAAGAAAAAAAAAAAACGAGGCTTACTTGGTCCCATTAGGTTTCGTTTCTGTCGAACCGCAGTTACTTTCGTTACCTTAAATCAACAGCACCTGGCTGAGGTTGAGAGATGAAACTTATGACACTGTACTGCTGTTCACGTGTTTTTTTTTTTTTTAGGGTGTCACCTGAGGCATTATTTTAATAATCGGTTAAATTAGTTTTTCGATGAATCGGATGAAAACAAAAAGCATTAATTTCCAACCCTTTTATTCAAAAACAGAACTGACAGTGCAAAACATCTTCAGAAAGTGCACAAACAGGTTGCTTCTTGAACATCCAACAAATAAATACAAATGGACTAACACAAAAAACATACACATGTATGTTTTCCATCTGCCAAATTTGAGCCCTTTTTACTGTAATTGATCTCCTTGGAGCAGAGGCAGCATTTAGCATGCCCTGCTTTATGAATATGTATGAGATACTGGACAGAGGGAAGCTGTACTGCTCCTCTCACTCTTCCACCTCCAGGCCCAGCTCCACTTCATCTCAGCCCTGCATCAAGCTGCGCTGCATATCGAGGGTCCTCTTCCTGAAACTCTTTTATTCTGACCACATCATCTTATCTGTATCTGGGCCTCTTACGACCACAACGTCACGTTGTTGGCTAATCGCGCGACAACGAATCGATATTGAAATTCGTTGCCAACTCTTTTGATAATCGATTTTTATTGATTCGTTGTTGCAGCCCTATTGCAGTGTATTTCTGTCATTAAACAGTTGCTCTCATTCTGCACTTTGTTGTCTCAAAGCATGTTGTTCGTCTGTCACCTGTTGGTCAACATGCTGTGGTATTGTAGTTAGTGAGGGGTTTATTCACATCTGGCTCACCCATGTACCGACCATTACAGATGTGAGAACCACGTAACCAGGAATTTCCCTGCACATCGAGACTGGGTTTTAATTTGTGATTTCTGTGTTGTGGCAGTTGGTGGGGTTTGCCTTTTTGGGCATCGGCCTGTGGCTGAGGTTTAGCAACGGCACCAGGGGCATCTTCGAAATAGAGGCCCTCAACTCAAGTGCATTCGTGATGGGTCAGTACTATTTCTCCCAAATAACTGCACAAGAATATTTTGCCTCTGATAACGCGTTCGATTCCATATCTGTGTTTTCTCCTTTTTTTTTTTCTCTCAGCGGTGACCGTACTGATAGCTCTCGGTGCAGTGATGGTGATCGTGGTGGTGTTCGGAGACTACGGCGCCTGCAATGAGAAAAGTTGTGCTCTGCAAGTGGTGAGACGTCTTCCTTGTTGAACTATGGAACTATTTTTGTATTTTACCTGGGAAAAAAATGTTGAATGTTGAAAGCGCTTTTAAAAAAGTTTCTCTGGGCCAATATGTGAAACTCCTCTCACTTAATAGTGACGCTGTCGCTACGCTCCTTCGGCCTCATCAACAGACGGGTGACAGCTAAAGATGTATTACTAAGGCAGCTCTCTCTCACACACACACACTCACACACAAAGTTGTTTTCAGATGACAGACGAGTAACTGAGGCGGGGCTCTTTTGAAAATTGCAAAACTGCTTTATTTCAGAGACTGACGCCTATTTTTCATTGGAGGCGAAGTTAAAGCCACTTTGATTACTGCCTTTAGCGTTTCCCCCTCTGGTTTCCTGCTATCTCATAGTCCCGGTTCGTTGGGGAGGAGCCAAGGCATTCCTCAACCGTTACATAGCACAAAGGCGGGCGGCGGAGAGGCTTTTGTGCTGTGGGAGGAAACGGATCCTCCCCAACGCGGTTAAACTATGATTTCTAACATGGAACTGTAATCCAGCAAAGACATTTGCACAGCGACCAGTTGCAACATTTCATTTAGAAAATGGCTTTCGGGCAACTAATAAATGGGGATTTTTCTTTTTTGTTTTGTTTTTGTTTATCAGCCCAAACCTGTCAGAAAAGCCCTAAATCATTACGTAGGGCAATGTTTTACTTAATGATGGACAAATTACTACCAAATGGAAGAGGAAACAGTTACAGAACATATTCAAATTGGGATTTTTTTTTTTTTCTTTCTGCTTTAAAAAAACCCAAACGTGAACCAAAGAAACTGGACACTACTTCTGGACTGCATCAACATGTATTCTGCACCTTTCAAGAGTTTAATGGTTTTTAGTGACAGAGATTACTCCCAAAAAAATTCATGAGATGCACCAAACTTGGAAAAATGTGAAAATATTGTCCTATATAGTATTTTCTTTTTACGTTAAATGTTCTTCCGACTAGTCAAAATAAAGACATTTGCACGTCTTTGTTTTGATGCAGAGGAGTGAGTTATGTTGGGTTGTTTGTTTCTCATCAGCTTATTAACGTGAGGTTTATTTCTGTCTCAAGTTCTCCGTCCTTCTGGCCATTCTGGCGATCGCCGACGGTGTTGTCGGAGTGGTCGGTTTTTCCAATAAGGACGCGGTAAGAGGGGAATGGGAAAGACTTGGAGGAACACAAACGGTTTATTTAATCATAAAGGCTCTATATTTTACTGTTGTGATGCGTTTTTAATTTGTATTAAGGTTGGAGCGCACATAGTGGAGTTCTACGCCAGCATGTATGGTCTGTATGCGACTAGTGGAGACCCAGTCATTGGTGTCACTCTCATATTCATCCACAATATGGTGAGCACTCTTACTCTTTTCCTCCCTCAAACCCTTTAATATAAAACCGTTTTGTCTTTAGAACGTGATGCTTTGGCAACTTGTGTAATGAACTTTTCTATTTACTTTTGGACATTGCACCCTAAGGTGTTTAGTTATTAAACAACTACAAGCAACATTAGGAAATTGATACTTATATGGATAAATTGTTTAGAAGAAGAATTATAATTGAAGAGAACTATTCCAATTCATCCAATTACTATGAAATTATATTTTGTTCATTAACATAGCCTCATTTATTAGATACATTTTTATTACGAAATGCTTTTATTTTCAGTCTGCTTTCACCCTTTTTGACGTTCATGTCACGTTCTATTTCACTTTGCTGGTTTATCTCCGCTGGCTTGTGAGCTGCCATTATTACTTGGCATTAAATTGAAGTGTTAGCTACCTCCTGCTAATTTTGCAAAGTGAAATATCAAAAGGATTATTCATTTTGAGTTCTCCTAACCTACTTTCATGTCCCTCCCGTGTAGCTTCACTGCTGTGGCGTGACCGGGGTCAGTCTGTTGGAGTTGGCTAAGGACACCTGTCCTGCACCAAATGGTTTCTTTGAGAAACTCAAGATGCCTGTAAGTTGGTGCCAAGAAAGCCGTTGTGATGAACCTGGTGTTTGTGCTCTGGGACGCTAACCGTTTCTCCTGTCGTGTTCCCGCTACAGGCTTGTCCTGCGATCATCTTGAGCGTCTTTGACAGTAAAGCACATCTGATGTTGGGCATCTTCATTGGAACTGGAGTTCTTTTGGTAAGCAAATGGGTTGGTTGCCTGCTGCACTTTTCGACATTCCGACGCAGTAAATTAAGTCAGTTTCGGCGTAAATAGGCTGAATGAAAAGTGTTTATACAAGATTTGCCAAACATAATTGTTTTTGTGTACATGCAACTTAATACGGCTCATTATGAAGTGCAACAAAATGCAGAGGTGCACTGTAGAGGCACCAAAATCCGATGGCCAATCAGAAGTCAGGTACAGATCCTGTTCTTCAATGGGCTCATAGATAAAACAGGTCCAGCTGCCTCCAGGTACAAAGGCTGAGGCCACGCGTTCTCCTCCAAGAACATTATCTGGAGGAGATGACATCACATTGGCGCACTGTTCAGAACTGAAGGTTGCCGCCTGCTGCAGCGAGCGCGGCTTTAGACTCTGAGCCGCCTCACGACAACGCTTCCTGTTCAAGTGCTTTGAAAATTGCCCAAAAAGCAAAAACAATGAGCCTTATTGAAAACAGTCCACAATGTAAAACTAGCCAGTGTATAACTGGCATCAAATTACAGTCAAAGCTTGTGGAGACAAGGAGGGAAAGTGAGACTGAAAATGGCTCAATTTAATTTCTTGCCTCTTGTTCATGAAGCATATGACCATGTTCTAATCACTCTAAACCTCTTTGTCTCAACTAATACTCCTCCCCCGTCTTGCTTTTAAAACATATCTTCTCCCCCCCCCCCCCCCCATTCTTGGTGCCCAAAGGTCATAGCTCTGATTTGCAGCACGACCCTCAGCAAAAAGATCAGTCTGTCCAACTCCTCTTCTCAGTACATCGTCCTGACTCAGACCACTTCTGTCCAAGCTAACCCTCAACCATCTCAGCATGGATTAGTCTCCACCGCCTATCCTTACACTTATCTCTACCCCGACCAGGACCCAGTCGTCTTCACCCCTCTCTCTGAGGCCAACATCCCTTTGGCTCAGTCCTAGTGCGCTCTTGCTTCCCTCACTGTTATGCTGTCTTGATTTCACGACGCGCTTGCATAGAATACGCATCTGTTTTTAATCCTTTATCTTCAGTGCCTCTGCATGGTGTCCCCAGCTCGCTTTGAAAGGGGAAAAAACAAAACTTTAAAAAAGGACCTATCGCACAGTTATTGTTAATTGCACAATTGTTATTGAATTTATTTTTAATCTCACAGGTTATTGGCCAAATGCTGATATTCAAAACACAGCTACAGTGGGCAACGACAGACATTGTAAAAGTCCAAGAGCAATGGCTTCTTATTAAGCTGATACTTTTGCACACATTTCAAGAATTATGTATCAATAAGCTACATACAAAAAAGTAAATTCCTCCACTAACGTCTGTTGGCTGGACGTTTGTTTTCCGTTGTCCCACCAGTGAAAGGTGTGTACGTGAATACATACCAGGGTTCGATTTTTCCTTTAAGCCGCTACTTATTGATAATTGAACGTTTGCCATTCTTTACAAGTGGCTGCATGCACATTGAGAGCATGGGCCGACTCTGTGGCTGCTTTAATCCTGGAGCAGGTTGGTCACCGCACATCCCTTTGTCCATCCCCGCTTCACTTCCCCTCCTCCTGTGTCTGCATCACAGATCATTGCCCTGGTCTGCACCATTATCCTGCTGAAACAGACCAAGAGGAACCAGCAGGAGGTCACGGCGTACTATTCGACTGTGTACTAACGAGAGGATTCAGTTTTCAACCTTTCCCCTCGTCGACGACCACCCCTGGAATTTGGGCTCAACCAACGAAGAAGTGTTAAGATTTGTCTGTATATGAACTACTGATCACACTAGCTTTACTGAATTACATTTGATATCCTAAAAGTGCTTATAAACCCTGCTTTTTTCAGAGCTGTTGCCAACCATCAATATATTTAAATAACCATACATTCTTGGTAAAATGGATGTTGCTTAGAATGAGCCATTATTCATCATCTAGAAATTGTCACAGCTCGACAGCAATTGCCTGACAAGCCTCTCCATCACTCTGAATCCGTTAAGTAATCTGACACGTCCCTTTCATAACAAAACACGAAACGTCCACGTCTGTTACACATGAGAGATTATTTTAATGAGCAGTGTTTTGTCCCTTAACACTGATGTTTGTGCTTTTTCTGTTACATGTGAAATGAAATACTGAGCCACTGCAAGAATTCATATTGTCTGAATGCAAAAAAGGGATTTTTTTTGTTTTTATCCATTGCAAGCCATTTCAAGTGTTTGAGGTGAGATCACATGCTGTTGTAGTGGGAGTTTCACTTACTTTCACAACTTTGTTACTGTTAATTAATTTTCCATGCTATAGAGGTGCAATGTCACTTTGGTACGAGTCGTTTGTCGCCTTAGTTTTGCAAAAAATGCATTCCGCTTCAATTCTTCCTGTTAAGGTGTTGCAACCAGAGGGCCACACGTCAGAAAATAAAGTCACGAGCATTCTGTCGTGTGACAGGAATATTATGCAGGCTTTCCTCAGTCATCAGGTACCGTTTGAGGTCGTTAAACCGACTAAACATGTGAGGGTCACTTTCCTGTGAACGCTGCAAAACGTCTCGTCGTTAAGACATTTTAGTTCTTTTTTTAATTCCCGCTTTGGACCAAATATAAGTATATTAAGGGAAGACTGATGACTTGTTTGTGTATTGCTTGTTTTCCTTCCCCTACTACTAGTAGTAATATGCATTGCACTATATTGTTTTTTAATAAATATGCCATCGAGGGCTTTTCCTCCAATAAGACTTGTGTATCCGTTATTTCCATGAAACAAAACGAGTGCAGCTGTGTAAAAGTGTTTATTTCATTGGCCACGTTCCAGTGTTGGGACCTGCGAGGGGAAAAAGTTCATGTTCAATTATTTTGGAATTATGCAAAGTGAAATTTAACTCCTACATGTAGCCACAATACATTTCATACATTCAAAAGGAATCCATCTTTTGTATCAAATTCTCAATGGATCACAGATTTATTGTTGAGTTAGACTTGAAATTGTAATATACATCGAATGCATGTATAAGAGCCTCGTTAGACTACTGGAACACTCAATCCCTTCCCTCATGTTTAAGTTAAACTTACCCTTGATGCAGCCTGCAGTGCAGTCTCTATCTGCAGCAGAGCACAACTCTGTCAAGCACAAGAAATAGATCTGGGGGGGAGAAAAATGGTTTTATGGCACAATTACAGTAATCCTAGTCTACATGTAGATTATGGATGGTTTTTGGGGTAGCCTGAATAACGGTCACTTCAAAGACAACGAGATGTTTACTTGTATGAGCATGCTAAGTAAGAGGTACCTCTGGGTCCCACAGGTGAGAGTATCCTCCTTCAGTCATGTATGAGGGACTTTCTGAGTGCAGCGACAGGAAGCCAGAGACAGTGAACCTCTGGATGTGGTCGGGGTTAGAGCGCGGGGAAGGAAGCAGCTGTGATTCACTACCGCCGGGACAGCTGAATCAGAGTGGTGAGAGCACAGCGACAACTGAAAATCACTCAAATGCAATAGCACTGGACAAAACTAAATGAAAAAAAAGTGTCAACTTTTTACAAATGTTAATGTTATGTTCTGAGATATTTAAATCAAATGGTGATCATCTGCCAGATTAGATTTCTCCAGAAAATCAGATCATCATTGTCCCCACTAGACTTGTATGAAAACCCAGCTGGTAGGTTGTGAGATTTTTAACACAATTACCAACCGTGATGAATGAAAAGGGTGTTCCCAAATTCTATAGCAATCATCTCATGAATACTAATAGTCACTAATAAACAGAAACGTGGCGAATAGATGTGAAGAATCTGGTTTACGCCCCTAACAGCCAGCGCCTGTCAGATCACACTATTATTATATTACATTGCTGTATTTTCTCAAACTTTGATTAAGATGGCTCCTCAGACTTAATTAGAAGTCAATGAAAATACAAACCATATTGGTATCTGAAGGAGAATAGATTATAATATACTGACATGGCCCATTGACTCGTGCAATGCAATACAAAACTATTCATTTGTGCAGAACGTACCCATCATAAACCAGCATCCAGCTGGCGTACGGAGCTTGAGTGAAAGCCAGGCAGTAGTGGACCAGCAGCACCAGGCCGGGCTCGGGGGGGTCCAGCAGGCTCACCTCCACATAGACGGGTCTGCCTCGCATGAGGCTGAGCGGCAGGTGAGCCTCGGGGTGGAAGCTGGTGAAGGACTCGTCTACGAGGAAGAGAACGTCGTACGGCATGATGTGCCATTTCAAAGAGAATACAGTTGTCTGGGTCTTCGTTCTGCTGGCTCGATGTTCAACAACTATAAAACCGTATTGTGACGGCCCTCTGGTTTTAGGCAGGGCCTGCTGTGTGCTTGGGTGTTGCAGGTCCCTGGTAGGCGGAGCTAATCAGCACCAACTGGGAGCACCTGGCCATTCTCCCAGCACCCACTCGTGTTGACACTTTAATTTGCCGTGTGTGGCTAATACATGTTTGTTCCTCGTTTAAAACCCTCTCTGTCTCCCGTCTTTGTCGTGGCCCAAGAGCCGGGTCGCGACAGTATCAACTTTAAACTTGACAACTACCTGCTATCTGGTCTCTGGGTCCAGGTGGTCGATTACACAAATCCCAATGGGACAGGGGAAGGTCGCGCGAGCCCATTTTGGAAGTGGGACGTATGCTGAGACTGATGGATTTATTGTAGGGCGTATGTTCTAGCCCTTTGTAAGTTCAATGTTCTGATGCTCTCATTTTCGTCACCCATACAAGCACAACTGATGTGACCCTCCATTCCCTTCTAACCTCCCTGCTCAGTATCCTGTTTTCCTCGTCCCCATATGACACTTCAAAGCGAGGCCTGGTCTGCTGTGGCTCTGCACGTGTAGTGATTACCAAGTCGAGGAAAGTTCACCTCCTTATGACTCCCGTTTACATTTGATAATGGTACAACTTCAAAATGCAGTTATGCAATATGAATATATTGTAACATGCATATTAAAAAAAATCCTAACATAATACAGAGAAAGACAATTACCTGTGGCAATTCTGAGTAGCACAGTGCCCGTGGCTGGTGGAGAGGGAACGGGCGGAGGAGGAGGAGGTTGATCCATCATGTGGAGCCTCACTTCACTTGGAAAACCCGGGAAGGAGCTACATTCCACCATCAACCTACGGATCAACAGAGTGGAAGCAGCACGTCTCAACATCTCAAACTAAAATGATACACGTGCATTCGCCGTGTGTCACATCTTGTTTATTTTGGGACGAGGTTTAGCATTTATCCACTGATGCTGCATCTTTGAGGTGCGTCTACCGTTGTTCTGCTAGCTGCTGCTCTGAATGATTGCAGCAGTTTCCTGACTGATGGCAGCGCAGCAATCAAAAAACCATTGAGATTGTGAAGCTGAGATTTTGGCATAATTGCATTCATCCGTTAACTCCTGGAACATTTAACTGTAAAAATAGAGGTGACATATTTTGCACGGGTGGGTTTTTTCTGTGAAACTAAATTTCTAATTTTTGTGTTAGATTCTATGCCTATAATCATAAGAAAAGGAAAGGAAAATGAGCATGCGTTGGAACGTAGACCTGAGCATCGACTCCCTCTCCTGGCCAAGTGCCATGTGAACGCTTCACAACGTCCTGGGATCAAACAATTAAACAAAGCTAGAGAAATATGCTTTTTCTGACTGTTTGCATTAACAATGTATTAATGCAATCAGCTGATCAGGATCCATCAGTCCTTGGCCAATAAATTGATTCTAGTCTAAAAAGAAAAATATTACACAAAGCCAACAGCAGAAAAAAAATGTTCGCCGGTAAAGAAGCACATGATTAAAAGAAAAAAGAAACAGCCCAAAATCCAGCTGAGGACTGAACAAAGACAATGCAAGTGTTTGACTTCATAGCCGAACAAAAAAAACAAAGACACGCCAACGATAGCTGGATGAAGAGGATGCCCTTTAGAAATAAAGTAATGCCCAACTCTGAATATACACACACACACACACACACACACACAACAGTACCTGATGGGAGAGCTCTCATGCTGAGAGCGGTGGTCTTGTTGAGAGAGGATGCCATGGACTTCCAACTGATGAACCACAGTCTGACCAAACACCTGTTGGAAAAATCATTTCCATCATCGTAGTCAGAAAAAGCTTCACTCTGTTCAGCCACATTCACGTTTAATAACTTTCACAAGGCGTTTTTACATTTGGCCTTAATTTATTTGGGGGCTCTACTTTTAACGTGTTATACATTGACGTGTTCCTTACATGTTTGCTTACTCCACAGCCGTCCAGCGGCACAGCGTAGAGGTCAGGGGTCAGCTTCAGCAGCGTGCAGGACACATTGCTGCGCACCGAGGGATGAGCAGGGGGGGCCAGCGCGGGCGCCGCCACCGAGTGCGGCATCGCAAAGATTAAATGCCGTCCCATTGTACAGTCTGTTGGCGCACAGACACACACACACGTGATTCCTGAGCTGTGTTCATGTTTTTAAATTGGGTGGTTTGGGCGTCGGCTTCAAGCCTCAAAGCCCCACACAAACGTCCAATTCTCATATTTTCTTCATTGTCGATTCTTTTTTTTTTTAGACTTGTGTCAACAGGATCTGCTTTGGGAGGGACTCACCCTTCACAGGGTACGAGCAGCAGCCCAGAGAAACGCTGCAGTCGAAATATGACGCAGGGCCAAGGCCCCAGAGCGACGCAGAGGGCGTGGGCGGCTCGGCCCCGAGTTGATCTGAGTGCAAACAAAGAGAGGAGAGCAAGTTATACTTGAATGGTTCTATTCAGCAGCAGCAGAGATGACAGATTCATGAATTGGTTTTCCATTCAGGCGTCGAGTTACAGCCAGATGCCAGACCTTTAGCCGGGCCGAAGAATAATGTTCTGCCCCCCTGTGGTGATCTGAAGTCAAGTTACTGACTCCAAAAAATAATAGCTGCTGTTTTTTTTTTTTTTTCTTCGGTCACCTTTCATTTCATTATCCAGCTTTTCTTCTGCTTTTTCACCACCAGGACGTCCAAAAGCATCATATAGATATCGCAGCGTGTTATAATAGTAGTAGTAAGGATGCAGGGGGTCATTGTAAATGTCATACATCGGTTTTGTGGGTGGAGCGGTTGGATGATTGGGATAGGACGGATGCCGAGTTGGCGAGGAAGACTCTCGGGGAAGATGCTCTACAGCTTCTTTGGAGGAAGTCGACGAGACGGGATTGTCAGTGCCGAGTAAACCCTCAGGTCCATAATACATCTGATGGAGATAATACGGGTGGTAGTAGTATGGGTAAGGAGGAAGATGATGGTTGGGTGATGGAGTGGTGAAGGAGGGTTGTTCGGGAGGAGGCGCTGCAACAGCGGCGGGTTCAGGAGGATAAGTGGGACGGAGGGGAGGTTGGACCGCTGCAACACGGGCATCCAGGTCAGCTTTTAAATCAACATTTAGTTCTGACAAAAGTGGAGGTTTGATCCCTTCTGGCGTATTCTTTTGAAAGACAGTCATTTTATCTGTATTTAAGTGGTAACTGTCATGAACCTGTGATGGGCAAGGAAGCGAATGAACGAAGGCGTTAGATTTTGAGTTTTGATGATCAGGCAAATTTGCAGCTGTGTCGGGATTGAGAGAAGCCGATCTTATGGCCTCGCCCTGTGCAATATGTGGAAAGTAATAAGAGTAGTGGTTTGGATAGGGCTCTGCAGGATGAGGTGTGTGCAGTGCAGAGGCTTTGGGAGGACTAGTTGGAAGGGCGTGAGGATGAGAGGCAGCCTGAGGCACGGGCTGAAGGAACTGATGAGAGTTCATTCTGCGCAGAGCCTCAGACTGCTGCTGCATGTTGCCGGGCAACACCAGATCATCAGGGTTATTAGGATTAGTTAAAGACACTTCTCTGTGAACCCCAGGACCTGGATAAGTGTCTTGAGGCGGGCCAGGAAGGGGAATTTTAGGGTGATTGTAGTAGTGATAGTATGGACTGAAGGCATGGCTGGGGGGCTGGAGAGGAGGTGGGGCTTCAACTTCAATCGGTAAACCTGCATCTGAGGACAGGGAACGGGCAGCACTGTGCCTCTTGGAGACACCTGGCACAGGACTTTTTGACGGATCTGGATACACCAGACCAGAATCCTGCGCCTCATCCGTAGATGACAGGGAACCGTGTGTATAAGACCCCATGACCGGAATCGGGTAAGAGTAGTAGTTCTGATAGTCTGGCTGGGAATTAACAGCAGGGAGAGGATGAGGACCAAATGTAGGGCCAGGAGTCGAAGATGAGGGGGTAGGAGGGATATCTGCAGTGCGTTCATCAGGACTAGGATACTTGTGGTGTGTAGGGTGGGGGTAATACGGTGGGGCCAGGTAGAAAGGTGGAGCCCATGGAAATGGGTGCAGGGAGTCTGGCATGTGCTCTGCTGGCCCTCTGGTGAGATGAGGCGGGCGGTTGAACACGGGCTGATGGGTCAGTGAGAGTTCTTCATGGGGAGAGACGGGACAGGCCAGTGTGAAAGTCTTCTCTCCCATCTGAAGAGAAAGTGTGTATTTTCCATCCTGAGGAAAAAGATGAGATTTTCTGTGTGAGACTGTAGAAAACAACCACAATCAGGATCATTAATGTCTGAACACGCAAGGAAGTAAACATCCATATTTAGCAGTTGGTGAGGAATGGCGGTCCGACTTCTGAAAACGAGGGCACCTTTGTACACTGAATCTTAGTCCTAGATCCTTTGATCTTGTATTTATATTAAATAGTTATTTTCAATGGCTGATGGATTTATTCAATGTATGGGATTACATTTGTTTCTTTCAGAAGATAATTGAGATTCTTAAAGATATTTTGATTCCCTCAGGTGTTTTACTGCTTTCATTCCTATATCCACATGTTTCTAAATAAAACTTGAAGATATGCGACGCCAGCGGCATCATCCTTCACTGACCGAGTCATTATTGATGAACACACTTTAACTCCCTACAGATACAAGAATGAATGTGCTCTGGAGACCATACAAAATAAATAGTTTATGATCTTTCACATTATGAAAATGTGATTTCAATGTCCTGAAATTCACCTTTACTGTGACGCCACACGTAATGAATGGAGCAGCGATTATAATGTCTGCATCTCGTCTTTCCAGTCTGTAGCCACACTGCTCGGTTAACTGCAGCAAAGGGGTCCATTCTCCTCGGACTGTAGAGAAAAGGAAAAACAAAACATTTATTTTAAAAGTCTGGAAAACACTAGATGAATAGAAAGGGAAATTTTGCTTTGGTTTTTACCATTTACTCTCAGCTCCTCTGTAGCATGGAGTCCCTGCACTTTGAAGGTCATACCATGCGGGGAGCAGCAGAGGGAGGACGGGTCCGTGGCCTGAGGCGGGATCCGAGGGGCCGGGCAGGACATCTGGACCGGAGTCCCCCTCCACAGCAGACACAACGCATAATGGTCAACCTAAAACACACGTTTTAAAAACAGCATTCTTTTATACCTTTTTACTGCTGCTGGCTAAACCAGTTCCCATCCTTGGGACCAGATCTTAAATAAGCATTACAAACATGAGTCATCACTCCTTGAAAGTCCCTAAATATCCTTAAGATGACATAAGAGTCGCAGTGAGTCACTTCAGTTGTAATGGATGATTCATCTGAACACAGTTACTAAAACAGATTGTGTTCGGTGCAAGGGAACAAACAGATAATCAACTGAGAGGCTTCAGTGGGATTAGAAATCCTCCATTAACACATCAGAAACAGCAAAAGGGTAAATAACAAACAAAATGTGTCCATTTGATGCGATATCCCACTACTTTGACCATCCAAATGAACAGACATGAGCAAAAATCATTTTTTACAGGACACTTCAGACATAACATCTATTACATGGATTCCTCGTACCTCCTGTGTGACGTGGCAGGCATCATACCGAGCCATCAGACTGAGGTCTCTCCATGTGGTGTGAACAGAGTAGCCACACTGAGGAGGCAGCTGGGACAGGGGCACGGAGGACTCGTTCACTAAGACACAAAAACAAACCCTTCATTTTAACCGGATGATGAATAAAGTCCACACCGGCTGCTGCTATTTAGTGTGGTCCATCTCCCAAGTTCAAGCTTGGTACAACACCATCCCAGACATGACGCTGGAGCCTCACCTCGGTCCAGCTGTAGTTGCACAGCTCGTCTCCTCCTGATGGTGAGGGTCATGGCGTCGTGTCCACACTGCACCACGGGCTGCAGCCTGTGCCAGCTCTCCTCTGAGCCACTGAGCTGCTGACCCCTGATCCTCTTCGGGCCTCCCGGAGGTTGGACTGGTGACAAAAACAAAACCACCCCAGAGCTTCCAACGGAGAACACAATACATTTTTTTGTAGAACATAAGGCTTCGCTGACGTAAAAACGTATATATTGAGATTATAATTAGTGTTTGAATTACTAATGCATATGTATAAAAAAAATAAATAAATTATTATTTTTTTTAAAAGTATACAATCCAGGTAAATTAAAGGATATGGAAAAATGCTTTGATTAAAGTTTCTATCCTCCTTTTAGGGAGGTTTCACGTGAAGAAAAAAAACATATGAAACCAATTAAAAAGGCAGAGCTTCATGAGCTATTCCTTGTAATAATATTCTCTGTAAGCATTGTATATTATTTGTATTATTGATACTGTAGTAGACCTTTAAAAAAATAAAATACTTCTTTAAAACATTAGAGTCTCTTTCAGCAGTACATTGTACATCTTATTTAAAATGGTATTTATTCTACTCGTTTGTGCAACAATACACCAAAACAAATACGTTTGATATGATAACCTAACTTTACTTGAATGGGAATAAACAGAATTCTGAAAGTGTGTGTGTGTGTGTGTGTGTGACTAGTAGCTTAGTTTACCTGAAGCAGCAGAGTCGGCCTGGTAGCCCACATTAGGGTTTCTTTCCAGTTGACCAGTAATATAAAACCTGCCGGGAATGAGACGCTCAATCCGCCCTTGGCCGCAGTCTTCATTTGGAGGGTCGCTTCGCTTCGGTTTATTCCGGGTTTCGAAGCTTTGGTCACGTGACGTAGACGCCACTGTGGGTTTGGGGGTCAGTGCGGAGGTCTCGTTCTCGGACCGCGTCCCGTCCCCGTTTTCCAAATTGTGAAAGGAGCTCGGGAGACCTCCAGACTCTTCTGCGGGCCTCGAGTCGAGCTGCGGCCGCTCTGCGCCCGAGAGAGCGAGGCCTCCTGTCATGAAGACTCCGGCCCTCTCATGGAGAAGAGCCGGGCCAGGTTCCGGTCGCGACGTGTGACCGGTGCGCGCGCACCAGCCCACCGAAGGTAAAGTGATGGTTGTGACGGCGTAAACGAGCAGGACACCGAAGCAGTAGCCGTTGTGTTTCAAAGGCATGTCAGATAAGAGTTTCTCTCTTTGCACCAAAACACTGGGCCGGGGGAGAACCGCCGCGGCATCTTTGTAGACTTCCTTCCAACACACCTGTCCGCTAATTGGCCTTAACGAGCCAGCGCGCGCATGCGCAGTAGGTATCCGCTTATTAGTGCGTAACCTCGCAGATGTCACACGTTCAAGTGTGTTTCTTTAACGTTGAAGGATTCAAATCACCGCCTAACTTGATTTGAGTGCATTTATTTGTGTACTTAATACTATTAAATACTATTAGTACTATCCCTTGCTGCTACTTTAAACTTGTATTCCACTCCAGATGGAAATGTTAACACTTTTTAACCCCACAACATTTATCACAGTTCATCGGTGGTTCCAAACATTTTCGGTTTGTGACTCCTCACAAAAAAAGCAGTGTCTGGTCGAGGCACCGTTGTCTTGTTTCCAAAGAGAGATTTCCCCTCGAGGGATTTATTTAGATATCTGCTAAAAGTATACAAAGGGTCAGAAAAAGGAAAGATGAGGGAAAAGTCTAAAAAAAAAAAGAAATGCAAATGTATGGACCTCTCAGATTTATTTTGTGATATTTTGGAGGGAACAAGCTCCACCAGATACAACATACTATTACATCAATATCAATCTAATATATAATACATTATCATTCACAAGGGGAAGTTTGCTGCATAATAACTACATTTACCTCAGCAGGATTAGGATTTTAAAACGTGTACTTTTAGTATTGACTATTTAAAGACTTTGAACACAATTTATTTCCCTGTCCACTAGAGGGCGGTATTACATTACACTCATCATTTCCACTGATACATTCATGTCGACATATCCACACGCAGACACACACTATTCATGAATATATATTTTTAGAAATAGCTTGTTTTTTCATCCCTTTAATACTATTGACCATCACAAATACTTAAATTCTTCATTAAAAAATGTGTTTCAACTCAAAAACACATCTGCGCTGCTCACAGATCTCGCCACCCTGACACCCTTCTTTGACCTTTGCCCCCTTTTGAATTAATCTCTCTTTTTTGTCAAACTGCACACATCATCCGATTGATAGAAATAAGTCGTATATTAAGTCACATCAGAGATTGATTTACCACCTACCTCCTGTATATCATCTACATTAACTTGCATTTCATAGTTTGTTTTCATACACTTAACTAAAATTAAACCTTTGTTGCCAGGGTTCTTCCCAGCTGCCGTCTGGCCGGGAAATAAATGCCTCTAATAAAACTTTAATAAGCTGTAGATGCTCCACCTATTCATGAGAACAGATATTCTGCGGGCTGCCGTATGCAAGCAAACCCGTCAGCAAACAAGAGCGCAGTTAGTTTAACTGCCAACTCCACCATCTGATAATTAGGGACTCTACCAAGCTGTGATCAGTCATCACATTGTGGTCATGATGTTATCAACTGAGGGCCGACTGGTCGTGTCCTCACGGTGTCTCACTTCCAAGGGCTCAAGAATCAGATGAGCACACGGCTGCACAGCGTCAATGTTTGGAACAACTACACTTCATAAAGAGGCTGTGTGTGTGTGTGTGTGTGTGTGTGTGTGTGTGTGTGTGTGTGTGTGTGTGTGTGTGTGTGTGTGTCATTGGGGTGGGAGGGAGGAGGGGGGGTGATCAGTTGATGATGGGCGCGGCAGTGAGATGACTCATATTTGGAGTTGCCTAGCTACAGCCAGGAGTTGTTTTCTTTTTCTTTCGAGTCGGAGCGAGAGAACAGTGTGTGTGTGCGTGTGTGTGTGTGTGTCTGGATTTCATTGAGAGAGCAAGGCTTTTGTGGGGGCGACATAAACGCAGGGGTGGCACCGAGCAGGAAACAGGAGGAGCAGAAATGTTCCCAAAGAGTAGAAGTAATCACGTGAGGAGAAGCTGGAGTTAAATGTAGTAATGTCCACGAGGGAGGGGAAAGAAACAGAGTGAAGTCTACAACAAAAAAAAGAAGAGCGCTCAGGAGGGTGAGGAAGTGAATCAAGTATGAAAAACCCTTGTCCAGTAACCATGGAAACATGCCGGCTCGACTAAATATGAGGAATTTTTTTTTTATTGAACGTAAACTGTGGCTAAGGCAACACAGCTGACACACACACACACACACACTCACACACACACACACACACACACTGATCCCCCCACTGGAAGCGTTCAGAAAGTACAGTGCAGCGTGTCCCCTTCATAACAGACGCCTCCTGGCTGATTTTCATCCAAACCACAGGCAGGCAGCCAACAGGGCACATGCATGTGCTTTGGATGAATTCTCTTCGCTACATGGTTAGCATATTCTTTGATGTCTTAATTTGATTTGGATTGCCCCTTCGTTTAAAGTTATCCTCGGCCTGTCTCCCTCCTACACAAGTTTTTGCCCCTTGCCACATTATGTAGCTTCTCTTCTCCGATTCCTGTATTTTACCCTCGGGACCCTCGACAAACACAAAGGTTGAGTTTTGTACAACAATTCAAACAACAGTATATGAGGGGTCGGGGGTGGGGACTCAGAGTAAGGAATTATAGAAGAAAGAGGATAGTTATTATAATGACAATACACTTTTTTATATATATATAGCACCTTTCATATAAATTCAGATCCAATGGCGTGACGTTTTTAAAAAAAATATTTAAATAGTGTCATAAAAATAAATAAGTACTCAGTAAGATTACAACAAACAAGAAAAAGAGGAGTTTTTAAACAGTTAAATTAAAACAGTTCAGATTCAGAATCAGCTTTATTGACCAAGTATGTGTACACAAACGGGGAATTTGCTCACAATGCACTTACACACTGAACATAGAAATAGACATAAAAACAAAAAGGCTGAACAAAAATGGATAAAATAAACATTAAGCAATGTACATAAATGTAGGTGACCACACTAGGTGTGTATATAAATATGTCTAAAAAGCAGCAATGACCAAAAACATGCAATATTTATATATACGTTAAGTCTTACTGTAAATTGTAAATAAATTCGAACAGTGCAGATGTTGAATGGGTTATGTTATGGATGACTTTAGAAACATGAAGTGGGTGCTTATAGCGTATGCACGTATATATGTCTATATATACAGTATATATGTCTATATATACAGTATATACAAGGTGCAGGCTTTACATTTGACAATGATGGATGATACACGCTAGATCACAGTGTGTATTTTAAACTGTAAACATCTCATTTCTGATTTATTGGTCGCCATATGACTAATTATTTCAGTATTCGTCATAGTTATTCTTGCGTCTGGTTGTTTTTCCGTACAGTACTCTGCAGAGCCTCAGGTGCCGGGGATGTGGTGAGTCAACATAATGTGCTGTCCGCATGGGTATCACAATTACACCATGTTGTTGTATTATTTGACTTAGCGGAAGCGTGTGTAATTAAAAAAGGAGTGGACCAAGCATTGAACCCTGTGGAACACCATCATTGAATGTGATGGGTATTTGAAACAGCCAATACTCAAGATAAAACTGTGGGTCATAATTATCCTAAATCAATGGTTAGCGTTGCCCTCCGGCTTGTTTGTCCACAACTGAACACTTTAACTTTCACTGAAAATGCATGTTTTTTTTTTTAAAGGCCTTTATCTCCTCACAGATGTTGCCTTCAATTTCTGAGTTATTATGGGGCCGAAGGCCACGGCATTGACACACACAGGGGAGATGAGCATTACTGGAAAATGAAAGTGATGATCATCACACTCCTGAGAGAAGGACAGTAGGAAAAAGAAGCTCCGAGTGTGTGTGTGTGTGTGTGTGTGTGTGTCTGTGTGTCTGTGTGTGCGTGCGTTGTTGTTTCTCCAGCGGCTGTAGCAATGTGTTCCTTTTAGAGAATGATGAGTATGCAGTATGTATGTGTTTTTTTTTTCTTTCTCCAGAAACTTGGGCCATGTGTCACTTCTTTGGCAGGTAGATGAGGATGTGTGCTTCTATGTTATCTGTAGATATGTAAGTGTAGCTGTGTGTGTGTGTGTGTGTGTTTGAGTATGTGTGTGACTGACATGTCTGTGCAGCAGCTTGCCATAAAACAACAGCCCAGTGACACTGGAAGAGAGGGGCGGGGGCGATGGTCGACTTTTCCAATCAGTCAACAGCCCGGGGTGAGGTGAGCGTTACAACACAGCGAGCTACTGACACATGGCCCTTGTGTTTGCTCTGTTGCGTTTTAAAAGAACATCTTTACATCTAAATTCTTTGAAATTACCCCTGTAAATCCCGTGAATACACACTCAAAGACCGTTCTTTTACAATAGGAGTTTAGAAATCTCCGGGCAGGGTGCGACGTTGAGTAAGAGGAGAGCGCAGTGAGACAGACAACCACAGAAAGCTTTACTATTGTGCAAAGCGGCAGTGACTTGGCTGTGGTCGGGCTCACTCCCCTGGCATATAGGCACCGCTCGGCTGGCTTTGTCTCACACAGCCGTGTTGAAATACCCCTCATTGAGAGTCCTCACAAACACACAATCAAAGGATTTTGATATTACTCAACTAAAAATAGCAACCGGGCCTCAGCCTTGTTTGTCTATTTACAACAAATGTACATTTCTGTTGGTATTTAGCCGCTCACAATTTGTGTGTGTACATGTCTAACATTGCTAACTCAGAAAGTAAACAGTCATTCAAAATGCAAGAATGCACTTTGGATGTTGGATAAGTTGCAGTGTGTGTCCTCCTGACAGGCCACATGTTCCATTTGCGCATTTAATTTAACTCTTGAATCGCAGCCCTGCGTTCAGCTCGGTAATGACCCCACTGTGCATAGTAAACCGCACGCTAATAGAACCACCCTGAACCAGCAAACCCTGAGGAAGTATTTGAAATCATCATCATTATAACCTCAGCGGACCAGACACTATCACAACTGTTCCGAGGGATCCTTCTTCCGGTACTGATCAGAGCAATGGCAGCGCAACAAAGGGCTGGTTGTTGAGGTGCCGTTGGTCTTCTTCAGTAGTTACACAGACATGTGACTTGCAAACGTGTGTTTGGAGCAAAAAGAAGAAAGAAAAACGTGTTTTGTGGCTAAGCTCCCCCCCCCACGACATTTCCTCTCCTCAAAAATACACCGAAATCTGAGTAAAAGGCCTGTTTCTTGCATAACTCAAGTTTTTGTATTAGTTTTTTGTAACTCCCCAGGCATGTACAGTATTCTGGTTCCACTCTAACTCTCAAGTCCTGCAGTGTGGAACAAGGCAGGAGGGAGTGCCGTTTCCCGCTGCACGGTACAATACAAACCTTACCTCACCTGCAGGGTGGGGTCGACCAGCTCAGAGCAGAATCAGGTTCGACCGCATTCTCGCTTCTCCCTTTTTCTCTCAGTCTTTTTCTCAGTCTCTCTTATGTGTCGTCCTCGTGTCACTTCCGTGTGTTTGAAGATGTATCATTTAAAAAACAAAGATAATTGAAATAGCGACGGTCCTGAAATGATCACATGCATCCTCTTTGCATGCATGAATGGGATTGTCTTTCGGCCCGGGTGGAGAGGTTTTTTTTGGTGGGGGGGCTTCTTGTAGTAGTGTAGATCTGTACAAGATTAGACAACGAGTGAATACCAACCCTGAATTGCGAAATTTCAAAAGACTGACATATTTTCCCATAGGGATTTGGGCGTGACATGTCGGACGCTAAGCAGTACGAGCTAGGTGTGGTGTCTGAAAGACCGTTGAACATAAATGTGTGTGTGTGTGTGTGTGTGTGTGTGTGAGGTGTGGGGGGCGCGTGGTGGCACTGTGGTTCCCATGGCGTGTGATAGTGTTGTCATGGAAATTGCTGATGTGCCCGACTCCCAGAAAAGCTGAAGTGTTGCCATGGCAGAGACATCCTCACGGTTCCCCATTTCAGCGCTGGCGACGATCAGCATTCCAGCTCTCTGAGTCCCCCTTTGTCTACACATGAAAAAGGTTATTTTCCATGACAACCTCATTAAAACACATTCATAATAGCTCGCACAACAAAAGGAGAAGCGCATTGGTTTCATTTCTGAGCAAGAGGCCGGGCGTGAAGCCCCAGCAGAATAAAGCCACTAAAGTAGCCGAGCCACAAACTCAGACAGGCTCTGCTGCCTTTCAAGGTCACTGCATTGGCAGGTCAATTATTTTCAGAAGCCGGTTATTATCCTGCTGGCTCATACCTGTGGCAGAGGCAGCCGGACGTGACACTTACCAGGTACCCTGTGAGGCCTTTGACTCAGACTTCTGCTCGGTGTTTACTGTATATCTGCACTTTTCACCAGAAGCAAACCAGTGACCTCAGTCTCCCCGTCCACACCCAGGGTATTTTTGTCTGTCTCTTATCTTTTGGTGTGTGTATCCGACATTCCTGGACTCGCGTTCATTATATCTGTGTTACCATTTCTATTTTAACAGGTAGTCTCATTGAGATCATGGTAAAGGGACAGTTCACCCTAAAGCCTCTTTTACCTGTCGTGCTATTTATCAGTCGAGATTGTTTTTGAGTGAGTTGCCTAGTTTTGGAGATATCATCCGTAGAGATGTCTGCCTTCTCTAGAAAATATAATGAGACGCTATGGTACTCAGCTGGTTTTGCTCTAAGCACCCCAAAAAATTTAAATAAATACATTTGAAAAACTCCACAGTAATGTCTCTTTCCAGAGATTATGACCCGGTTACTCAAAATAACCACCAGACCTTGTTGTGAGCATTTTCATGTCGGAACTATTTTCTCTCTCGCCAACCGTTTCACCACAAAGAAGGAAGCGGGCCTCTACTCATGAACGTGAGGCTCATGCTCGGTGAGCCGGCCGTATTAAGTACTGAACGCTTCCTTCTGTGATACGGCTGTCTGGTGTCAGAAATACTTGAGTTTTTAGAATTCATTTTTCTGGCGCTTGTAGCGAGGAGGCAGACATCTCTACCGCAGGTATCTACTGAACCAGACGGCTCACACCAAAACAAACTAGACTGATAAATAGCACTGCAGGTGAGAGGGAAAATATGTATTTTTGAAGTACAGACACACACACACACACACACACACACACACACACACACACATATCAAGGGAATCAAGTGCAAGCGCAATTACAAATACTTCATTTGGTGTTTACACTTACACTGACATTTAAATTTCCCTTTTAACGATCAATATAGAAGGTCATTTTACCGCCGCTTTAACTTTACTCATTTCAGTATTCTGGCATTTCAGATGTGAGCCCACCTATGGAGCTTTTTTTTAGTTTTTCAAGTATAATTGCTGAATACTGAACAGAAACAGCGAGAGCATTTATAGCCTTTTCCGCCCCAAAAAACCTTTACAACAGTTTTTTAAAATCAAACCACTTCGTAAAAACTATAAAGATCTAGTTAAACACTCCTTGGGCGTTTACTGTCGTTTTTTCTTCTTCCGTACAACATACAAAGATTTCTCTTCTTCGAGCCCGGTGACAGTCTCCGGCCTGGTTCTCTGAGGACAGTAGTGTGTTTACTCAGCGTGTCTGATGCTTTCGGGGGAACTGTTAGATACGGCTGTAGCGACGAGGGCCTGGCTTCTTGCACTATTGTCCCATTGATGTCACTGATTTGCCAAAGGAACGGCGATTTGCAATAAACGAGCTGTGTGTGACGGACGAGCAAAAATCCTATTATGTGGTGTGCTAGGAGAGGATTAAGTCTCCGGAAGAGCTGCCGGAAGATTCCCGCTCAAACTAAACTAAACGTGTAATGTGATCGGCTCAAAAAAAGGCAGATGACTTTTCATCAGGATCATTAGGACCGTGTCAATCACCAGCTATGAAACAATGATGCGAGTCATAATTAATGAACTTGCAGCACTGTGAAACGTCTCAAACCCTCCTCCCTCCCCAAATTCCTCTCCTATTGCATTCATGTCTTCCTCCCTCCCTCTTCTTCCCTCCGTCTCTCTCACTCAAGCTATGACTTGCACTCGTTTGCCCCCACCTCTCTTTCTCCCTCGCAACCAACAACATTCCTTCATCCTGAAACTCCTTCCTCTGTAACAAAAGCGGGAAAAAGAAGGAGGGCGGAGATCAGGAAGAAACACTACACTTTTTACGCCAGTTTTCCCCCGTTTTGTTTATACGCGCAACGGCGCGCCTGTGATTGGGCCCGGGCTGCAAGGTCTGTCGCCATGGCAGCACGCGAGGAATCGTTGTCAATAATGTGAAATGTTATGAGAGTTCCTCCCCTGAAAGTTTCAGTGACTCATCCGCTGGAGAAAATCACCTCCACCACGAGTGACAAAGTCATGAGACACCAAACACAAAAGGAAAATGCATATTTATAAATAAATATATATATATATATTGCCTGCCCACAAAAGTTGTGGAAATAGTGTCTGGCTTGAGCCTTTGGCTGTGTGGGGAGGGGAGGGAGGGAGTAAAGAGCAGAGAGGGAGGGAGGAAGAGAGATTATGTGATCAAGCCAGCCAGAGGCTTGTCTGGGGTGTGGACTTAAAAAGAGGGCTTGGTAAAAGTGGGCGGACGGGTAGCTCCTAGAGTTTGTGCATTTAGACTCTGAAGTTATTGTCCTTCAGAACAGGAGGATTTAGACCCGAAGAGACGCACAGCCATCCAGCAGTAAGTCCAAGATTCTTCTCAAATCCCTCTGTGTGTCTTCTTCTCTCTCTCGGTGCTTCAGAATGATAAAACAGGAGGTTTTCATGGGACTTATGCAGGCTTGTTTCAGTATTTCCTGTTTTTACAAAATAAAAAATTCTGATGAGGATCAGAGTAAAAACAGGTGTGTGTGTGTGTGTGTGTGTGTGTGTGTGTGTGTGTTTGTGTGAGTGACCTCCGACATATCCGCTCACCTTCACGCGCAACTTTGCCATTGAATTACAGTCCAGCTTTGCTAGCCAGGTGTGTCTGCCGCCCAGATGTGTTCAGTTCCCGTAGCAGTGCTAAAGATATTCCTTTAATAGTAAAAGTGAATATTAAAGTGACTCGTTTGAATGCAAATTGCTCTTTTTAAAAAGCCACAGGATTGCTTCGCTGCTTGCTTTTTTTGGGGATTCTTAGCGTTGTCACACCTAGCCTCAGCCACGCATATTTCCATTTGGCGCGATGGAAAATAAGCCACAGCCAGGCCAGATGCAAGAATCCTCGGCAGCAGCAGTTGACACATCTTGTTTTTTTTTTTTGGCGAAGAATTTGGAGAAAGTCTGATCAAAGTGAGCCACAAGTGTGTTTTGTATTAAAGTAACTGCTGAGCGTTTAACTTTGCTGGTTATTTTTACCGTCCAGAAGTTGCTCATTATCCGGCAGGAACAAAAAACTTGTTTGGAGCCGTTCAAAGGCAAACCAAAGGTGGGAAATATTTGCGACAGGCGTGATCACAGATGTACTAGTGTGTCTGCATGCTTGTGTGCAGTTGCGTGTGAGTGAGCAGGCGGGCATGCGAGCGTGTGTGTGAGTGTGTGTGTGTGCGGACCCAACCCTTGACCTCTCCTTTACCGTGGAGGGAACCAGAACATTCCAGATGTTCCTCTTCCTCTGTTCACACCCAGTCATGCGGCCTCGGAGCTGGATGCGGATCGCTCACACGCGGGTACGAGTGGAACAAAAAAAAAATCAGAGGGCAGAGCCACCTGTAGAGGGATCAGTGGAGGAGAACTAATGCGGCGACAGTGAGGAGGCCTCAGGAGCAGTGGAGAGGGAGAGAGAGGTTTTTAGATTGTAGTTTTTATTGGGTTCACGGTGTGTGATGTGTGTTTGTAATTCAACGCAGAGGGAACCGGGCGTGGGCCAAACAGGGTTAGCTGCTGGGATAGCAGGTATTCTCGACAGTTATTTTAAGGAGTGGCAGGGGTTCTTGGCAGCACAAGACAAGCCCAAACTCATCTGCCCGCCGTGAACTTCCCCCCCTGAACACACACACACACACACACACACACACACACAGTCTCTTACTCACTTTGTCTTTACCAACAGCGACTGAGTTTCTGTTCTGATCTCTCTCTCGACGAATAAACCGAGCGTCAACACCTCGGCCTCTCGAACAGGAACGCCATTTCGCCGTCTATTTGCAGGCATTTCACTGGGCGTGCGTTAGCTGTGCACCCAGAGTAATTAGAAGCTGTGAAGCCACACCCTGAGCGGGTGCCAGGTTTTGGGCTTCGCGTTGTTGCTCATACGAGTGTGCTCGTGAAGATAGCGTGTGTGTGGAGCTGTCATTAAACGGCTGCCCTTCTGAAACCCGGCAGGAAGTGTGCAGCCTTTGTTGTTGGCCAGACTTGATTCTTTCTCCTCATAGTAGCTCTGTGTGCGTGTGTTTTCTATTATGTTGAGAGTGAGTTAGCCCTCCAGTTATATCCGCCCTGCATAATAAAAAGGTGGAAAGTGGTGTAACAAGTTTCCCTTCTTTCTCTCTCCCTCTCCAGCGCCGTCAACATGCTGATTCTCCTCGCTGCCATCTTTGTCCTCCACATCATAGGCATCATCCTCCTCCTGGTGGCCACCATTGACAATGTAAGTACATTTTGCTGAGTTTTGTCCCTCCTCACACCTGCACAGTTGCATCGCTGTACATGGACTCATCGCAGCCTCAAGGCACAAGCGTTCCCGTGCGAATCCCTGGCTTCCTCCCCAGTTTGAGTGTTCAAATGACAGAGCGGAGGAGGTATGTGCGTCTCCCAGAACAAGCAGTCGAAAGGCTTGTGATTGGCTGCTGGAGGCCCTCATTCCTTCTCCGTCAATGGGCCGCTGTTCTTCACAGAGCCACATATTTTACACAGGGTGCTGCTGTCACCCGATGCCACCGAGTGCAGTTAAACTGCTGTTTAACCGCACTGTCAATCAGGAACACATGAACCCGCTAGATTCTTGCCCGTGTTCGTGTACGTAGTTCGTGTTGCGCATACCGGAGTGAGACCCGAGGAATGCCTCGGTGACAGGAGGATGTGCATTCCTCCCTCTGATCGCCGTCTCCTTTTTGCCTGCACCTGCCCCTCTGAGACATGTCAAAACACAGGCTGAACACACACAGTATTGATTCATGAAGTTCCCCACAGCATGTCAGGAAGGTTGTCCGTGTTTATGCATGATTTTGAGTGTGAAATGATCTTCTTCCCCTCAGGCCTGGTGGGTGATGGAGAAAGTGTCCACTGATGTGTGGTTCCGGTGGGTCGAGGTAGACGGAGTGTGGAACGCCACCGATCTCCCCACAGGCTCACACTACCCAACGGGTAAGTCAGCGCAAAGAAGCGGAGTGAAGAGCAATGCAACACTTTCACTAAGTCATACAATGTTTCATCCGATTTCATGCCACACACCAAACCCTGCGCTGCCTTTATTCCACACCGGTGCATTTAATGAAAGCCTCTGAAACAGCGCTTCTCTAAATGTTCGTGCCCACATGGCCACGATCAAAGCCAAGGAGATGTCTGTGTGGGTGTGGTTTGGTTTGATTGACGGCTATCATCAGGTTTTGATTTCCGATGTTGCTCAAACCTGATTGGTGCGTGGAAGAACGCCTTTTTTCCTACACGTTAAATACAAACCTTAAAGTGAAAAATAAGTGTCCCAACATGTGGCGGCAATCTGGCTCTTAATCCTTTATCGAGGCAACATGTGCATGTAAATGAACTGAGGACACACACTGAGTTTGCAGTTATCCACATGTTTTATATTTTTTTGCCTTGCAAATTCCGACCATTAGAGCTGCTGCCATATAACACCAAATTATCCAAACTCGTGTCTGAGGGTGTTTAGTGATGGACCTTCAAAACATAAAGAGCTGTTTGTTTGTCTTCACGACATAATCAGCATGCTTTAAAATCCTAAAATATTTGTGCTCGCGTTTGACTGATTTTACAATAACACAAAGTCAACTGCAGCGTTATTGTTTCCTGGGTGTGTCAGTATGATGTTTAGCACATGTTTAGGACACTCAAACACCCGCTCACTGTGTTGCCCTCTCTGTCTCCCCCTGCAGACTACCTCCAGGCGGTGCAGGCCAGCTCAGTGCTCGCTTGTATATTCTCCATCCTGGGCATCTTTGTGTTTGTGGCTCAGCTCTTCACCCTCCCGAAAGGACAGAGGTTCACCATCTCCGGCATCTTCCAGCTCCTTGCCTGTGAGTGTCTTTGCCCTGTTTGTTTTCCTTCTCTCTCTTCTCTGTGTGTCCTTCCCCGAGCCCTCACTGATGCGTCCTTGTCTCCTTCCCTCCAGGCCTGTGCATCATGATCGCAGCCTCCATCTACACAGACCGCTTCCACATCGACGAGAAGTTCGGTTCGTACGGCCACTGCTACATCCTGGCGTGGATCTCCTTCAGCCTCACGTTGATCTCCTCCATCACTTACTTTGTGCTACGCAAGAAGACAGCGTGAGACGGACACTAAACTAGCTCCAACAGCCCGAAACCTCTGGCTGGATCTACCCTCCCAGCTGAAATCTGGTTTCAGTCGCATATGGTGTAAACTGTGTTTATATTTGCCCCGTTGTGGACATCAGATTTGAGCCGCTAGTGTATATTCAGCTACAAATAAAGCCGACCTTTTGATCCTCTCAAATACATGCTGGTGTTTAATTGAGCCTGCTGAAACATAGTCGGGGTTTCACACTTCGCGGGGTGTTTATTCTGCAGCGACAGGCGAGTTCAATCAATCACCGTTGTATTTGAGTGCATTTCAACCCCGAGTTTGGGCTGAATTTCTAAAGGCATCTACAGAATAAGATAATTTTTGTTGTTAACTGAACAAAGTTTGTCTTACGATGATAAATTAAGATCTATCCAAGTTGAAGAGTCAAATCTGTGGTCTTTTTTGTTGTTCTTGTTCTTGTTGTAATGTACATTTACGAATGGGTATGAGTGTTGGATAAAAAGGGGCGACTTTATGATTTTAGTTTTTTTTTCTTCTTCTTCCCGTTATCTTATTGTTAGTTCATCAACTCTATTTCACTTCTCTGCTCTGATCTTATTTTAAATAGTTAAACTGAGCAACTACAACGTGACCGGCAAAGTCTTAAAAGTCTTTAAAAATCCATTCCCATGTCGCCCGTTGCAGATTTGTGTGTGATCTATAAGTCAAGACTATGTGAAAATGTAAAATCAGTAAAATAATACAGCAGCTTTTGTTTTGTAATTATTTGTGATGAGGAAGACATGAAACTGAAGTGTGTGTGTACACTACAGTATTGTGTTGACACTTATACAAAGCATAAAGATAGGACAGCGTGATGAACCCCAAACTAGCGGGACTTGAATTCATTTTCTGTTCGGGCCCTTCCAAAAGCAGCAGAAAACAATATTTGAGAGATGCTGAGTTCCACGTATGACACGTACCTAAATCCACTAATATACTGTAATATCTTTTTGACCGTTAATCCACAGACGTACCGGTGATGTGTGCTCTGTTTCCACCCAGTGTGACAGAAAGGCAAACCGCCTTGTATCTTAAAGCGTGAGATATTATTTGTAAATATGACTTGTTTCCCATAATGCTCTGTATGTCTATTGCTGTTTTATTTTTGCTACCGTTATTGCCCATCATGGATGGCAACGACAATGATTTTTACGACATTAAAACTTGATTTTCAACCAACTATTGCGGTTGTTGTTTTTTTGTCCTCTTCTGTATACTTTGTGAGAATGATTGTGTTTCATTTGAGTCCAAAGAGCAGTGAGATGTTTCAAACAGCCAGTCTGAAGATCACATTCATTAAAATGTTGTTTATTAAAACAAGATGTCTGTTTAAACTGCTGATGCATTTCTGCGCTATAACCAGTTTACAAAACCATGTTGTCCTTTATTTATTTATCAGATCAAAGCTGATTCTCTGGGTCACTGGACTGCTCACCATTTAATTTAATTTCTTAAAAAAAACAGTTTACTGCATTGCGGAGACGACCACAGCGCCTCCAAGTCATAGAAAAGCCACGTGCAGCGGCTCAAAGTGGGCTGTAGTCCTCCTCTGACCCGCAATGGCTCTCCTGGTGTCCTGGCAGCGTCCGGTGGAAGGAGACGGACTGGCTGGGCGGTGGAGACGGAGACGGGAGGGAGTGGTGAGGCGGGGGAGGAGGGAAGGAATCGGAGTGAGGGAGGGGGAGGGAGTGGTGAGGCGGGGGAGGAGGGAAGGAATCGGAGTGAGGGAGAGGTAGGGAGTGGGCGTGCGCGAGCCTCGGCGAGGCGTCCGGTAAGCGGGTCGCTCTCGGGGGCTCGTAGTAGGGAGACAGGTGGGAGATCCGGGGGGGAGACGGGGGACCGGCCATGGCTGGGTGCGCGGGGGTGTAATAAGGTGGCAGGAGGCCCACGAAGTTAAAGCTGCAGGCGTTGAGGCTGGAGCTGTGCCGCGGCCCCACCATCAGCACCTTCTTGGTGTAGTTGTTCAGAGTGGAGACGCCGGCGGACATGCAGACCGTGAAGGCGAACCAGGCAACACTGACGGAGACAGAGAGACAGGGAGCGCATCACGAGCGGTGATGACACACCTGTGCAGAAGGGGTGGAACAACGGACTTGGACAAATCAGAATAAATGGGCGGATGCTATGAGACATAGATATACTATGCATACAATGAATCCTAAAGGAAGACACTATTAATGAGCCGAAAAGGCACCTGAGACCAGCTTGGCCGGTGAGCTCTGTCGCTGTTTAATCAAGCCTCCTGAGGCCGAGTTTCTGCCACATTGTAGGAGCAAAAAGGCTGAGCTGTCGAATGTCAGAATGATGCCTTCAGGGCTGTTCGGCGTTGCGCGGTTTTAAGAAAACTCAGCAGAAGCTGCGGTTGTTAAATTGGGATTTTAGACGGGCCGTGATGCGACAAAGAGCACCCCGATACAAAGGACCTCATCGCACATGGACCCACGTGAAGAGCTGGAGGAATGCTGCCGTGGGGAAATGAGTCGGGCAGAGCCGGGTCCCGATGGGCCGCAGGGAGAGAAAAACAAACAAACAAATACTCTAGCCGAGGGAGTAAATCCCCAAACGAAAACACTCACTATGGCCCACAGCCAAGTGGACTGAGGATCCCGGAAGGCCTGGATCCTTGTTTCAATCAGGCCTCAATGTGTCTGTGATTGTAGCGCAGTGTGTGTTCAATGAACTCACTAGAACGCCCAGGAGTAGCCGTAGCTGTGAGGCTTGAAGTCTTCTGGTCCCATCAAGGCCGTGGTCTGAAACACCTGCATGAACATCATGTGACCCACCATCCCAAGCAGACCTGTGAAGACAGCGGCAGGAAATATGCCAGACTGGTCGTTCTATGTTGCAATTCAAATTCGTATTTCATTCAATCCATGAAAAATACTAAATAAATAAATAAATAGCTGTACCCCCAAGGACGGTGAAGACGGCGGCGAACGCGTTGAGCAGCTGGCCCCAGCGGCGCGTGGAGGGACACCAGGCCCGGATGCACAGCTGCATGGACAGCAGTGTGCAGCTGATAACCAGCAGACCCACATACATGATCTCCAACGACAGAGACAGCCACATCATTGCTGCGGAGGGAGGAGAAGAGGCCGAGCTCAAAGACAGGCGAAGGTTTGGGACTTCAAACAAGTCAGTCAACCGAGAGGGCAAAAACACCCGCGGCATAAAGGCAGAAGAATGGTGTGACTCCGTTTACCTTTTTCAGATCCTGGAGTCAACGTGTGAAAGCCCCGACACTTCTCCGCTATACGGGAATCAAAACACGGCGATGTTAATAAACTCACACGTTTACAGTAAATCAGCTCAGGAAATGTGGATGTTTGTGCTGGAGAGCTTTTAGTCACTGCAATCACCACTGTTTCCAAGAGAAGAGTTCAAACATCCTCCAGCATGTGCATACGGTGCATACTGTACATTTAAATGAACACTGCGATCTAATTACTGTGTGAATAACCAGATTGAGGCATAAGTGTTCACATGGCCTGAGGCCGCCTGATGGGAGATTATGAGATTTGTTTGGTGTAAATCGGCGAGGATGGGGCCCACGGGAGAGCGCCACAAAATGAGACTTTGTCGTTGTGTCTTGTGTTTCATTTCATTTACTGATTTTTAACTTATTTTGTTTTCACCCCCTCGAAATGCGTCCTTTCTACCACGGCAAAGAGAAGGGAAAAATAGAAGCAACCCCTTTTTTCTGCAGTCGGTTAAGCTTCTTTGAGGCTTGTTTACCAAATAGCTACAGTAATCAGAGTACCGTATTTGGCTCTTAACTACGGTGGCCCTGAAAGCCAAACACACGAGAAAATGGACGTAAACAGACAAAAAAACGAGGGAATGAAGACGACATTTCCAACAAGATGTGTGTGAGAGAAGTTGGTGAAAACGTCTACTTCATTTGTTGCTGTTTTTGTATATTTTCACTGTATTTGCAGTGTTTTTCTTCCTCCAAAGACTGTGCATGTGTTGTCAACGTGGTAAGATTGAGGTAACCGTTTGCATAATGTTTAAAAGCTTTAACTAAACAGATATAAGATTATGGGATTTGTTTCGTATAAATCTGCAGGGGTGGGGCTTACAGGGAAACTCTCAGTAGCAGCACATTGGGACACTTGGTCAGTGTGTCGACTGTAGTTGTTAATTTTAGTGATTTTTTTAAACATTTTCAACAGAAAAGCTTTTGTTTTTATTTCCAAAATGTGCTAGTTTTTTCCTCCACTGCTGGCAATGACATAATGACAAAATAGAAGCAACCTGTTTCTGCAGTCGGCTAAGCTTCTTTGTGGCTTATTGACAAATGTGTTTAAATGCAGCTGCAATACGGTATTTGGCTCTAAAATCTAAATCACAGTGGCCATAAGGTCAACACACTGACTGAGAAACCAGATGCAAACAGACCAAGCACAAAGAAAACCGCTTTTTTCATTTGCTTGGGGTTTGTCATGTGTGGTTTTTGTCTACTTGCATGTGCTAACCAACGGTGCAGTGCATTGAGAGCTCAAGGCCACCGCACTTGAGAAATCATTCACATTAATTCACCTGTTTAGAGCTTGTGTGAAATATGTATTAGTCTGAAAACAGGGGTGTTACTTAAACCTGCAGTAACAGCATGTGGCTACAGAATCACTTTTCACATTGATTTAGCTAACATTAGCATACAGTTAGCTTACTATATTAACACATACAGTAGATATGGGGCAACATAGCAACATATCATTCATTTGCTGTCATGTGTTTGTCCACCTGGTGCATACAAGTCCAACATTAACACTCCTTTTAGCTCCCTTTTTGGTCTCCACCAGCTGCGGTTGTAGGTATCTGGATCTTTAGGGGCTATGTTTATGTTGGAGAGCCACCAACTTTTTCTTTTCCATTATATAATTGTGCTGTAAAAGTACATACACGTGCTGTAAAAGTACATATATATGTGAACCACGAGCATATTATGTCCATAACTTCACTCCCATTAGCTGTGAAACTCTGATATGCTTGTGACATTCAGGGCGCTAGCACTGCACGCTTGACTCGGCCTATTAGCCATCTAGCTAGCTAGCATGGAGATTTATTTGAGTCAGTCCACATCGTCAAGAGACGCTAAACCCAAACTGAGAGAATATTACCACAGCTGGAGTTTGGTTCTATTGAGAACAAGAGACCACAAGGTTTCATGTGTCTTCTGTGTTAGCAGACGTAGCCATGAAGCCAGCCAATGTCAGGGCAAAAAGAAAAGAAAAGTTGTATAAACGATGTTTGAATTGAAATGTGTTTCTGTTTATCACTTTGAAACAGGTCTGGAGTATTTAGGTTGAACGTTTTCAGAATACAAATAGTTCCAATGGCATCTAGAGTACAGATTGGTGTTATTTACCAAAGTGCGGACGGATTTATAGAATTGACCACATTTAGATATCAATGTCAATTAAATGTTTTGGCTGAACTTGAGAGTAATTCAGAATAACATCAGAATAACCTTCATTGGCCAAGTATACGTGCACATATAATACATTTGGCGAGGACGGGAGACGAGGACAAGGACTAGAAGTAGTGAAGAAAAATAGGTTTAAAGATAAATACCATTATATATATATATATATATATATATATATATATATATATATATATATATATATATATATATATATATATATATATATATATATATATCTTAAAAAGCACCAATGACCCAACTCAATCTTTAAAATCAGTTGCAAATGAGACCGGTTAAAACCCAGCCGATGTTTGTGAATCCTATTAACCTTTCCCTCTCTGGATTTCTAATCCATAATTGAGTCATGCTGTTAAAGTCTAAATCTCTGCGAGCAGAACACACACACTGATGATAATCCTCTTTGGGCACCCACACACACACACACACACACACACACACACTTGCTCGGCCGCGCGTACACAGATACAAATTAACACACCCGGCGCCTCACTTCATCCCACCACCTTGGACCGCCTCTCCTCCTGTGACCTACTTCATTGTCTGTCGCACTAGTGCCACAGATAGTTTGTTTCCCTTCCTGCGTCTGTGCCAATCCTCATCTCACTTTGGGAAGATCCTGTACTGCACATCTGTCCGGAGGGGTCACGCTGATGAACTTGACACTGATTGTTTCCTGTAAGCATGGCTACATGTTTATCTGATGTTTGTCTGTGCTTCTGTGTAGATTTATTCTATGTTCTCTCAATTATACATTTCCTCTACCTGCTCAATCCCTTTCAGGGTGGCTAGCTTTCCTTTGTGGTCACGTCACCTTTTCAGACACGTTTCCTCCTTTTCAGTCCTGCAGGAATCGACATATTCCAACTATTTCTAATCTGTGTGATATTTTTTTGACCCGTCTTCCACCTCTTACCCGCTGCATCTGCGTAGATGTCCTCCTCGCAGATGAGGAACAGGCCCGTGTGGAAGGCGGGGAAGACGAAGCGGTCGTCGCCGGTCTCCCAGGAGAACTGGACGGTGGAGGAGTTGGAGACGCCGGGAACGGGGATGCAGTTGCTCTGCTTGACGGGCGAGCAGAGAGGCTTGGGCACCTTCTGCTTGCCCACGCACCAGTAGGAGGACAGGAGGGCGAAGCCGCCCGTCAAGAGAGACACGACGGTCTGGATGAAGGAGAGGCGAGGGGAGCGCATCTGCTGCAGGAACGCCATGGGATTAAACGAGGGCTGGTGGAGGCACAGAAGGGGATGGAGACACGTTATGAGATGGTCAGACATTCAAAACCTCTTCAAAGAGTAGCCAGGAGGAGCGGAATATATGCTATTCCACTGTTTAATCAACTTGACTTGTACACCTCCACTCAAAATGTCACTAAAAATATCCCCAGCATGTTCCTAGTTTCCAAGGAGAAGCGGCTCTGCCTGAGCGGCTTGGCAAGGTGTCTGAAAGGTAAGGGTGCGGGGGAGCCGGAGGTTTTACATGACTAATCACATTAAGAGTGAAAAGACCGTGACAGAAAAATCAGCACACCTCCGGTAATTGGTGGGAAGACAAGACGGCTGAATCTGAGGGAAATAGGTGAAGATTGCCGTCGCCATTGAAGCCTTACAGGAGACGGAGGCTCAAACCCAAAACCTCTGTGTGCTCGACGCCAAGCGGGGATTACATTTGAACAAAGAGAGACGAAGAATAGAGGAAAGTAAATAAATAAAAAGCACTCACCTACTTCAGCCGCTCTTACTTGGTACTTTGTCTTCAGTTCCCTCATCTAGTTCAGTGTGGAAGGTGCAAGGAACATCCGGCCCGGCTCCTCTTCCTCTCCTTCGTCATCAGACTGAGGATTTTGGCAGTCGCACTGACCTCTGTGAGCAGAGTGACTGTCGGTCTTTATGATGCGACCACAGCAGTCGGACACACACACACACACACACACACACCATCCTCTTCTTTAATCCATCCGTATAAATCCGAAACAGACAACTCTGCTCCATCTGTTTTCATTATGATTCCTCAACTCATTTTTTGATCCAGTTCATTCTTTTCTTCCCTTCCTCTTCAAACGCTGTCCTTAAAAAAGTGAAAATCAACATGACCTTGAAATGAATAAATATGTCAGATACACAGCATGTGTGTACGTACCAATGTTCAGTGACAGCCGTTTGAGTCTGAGAGGTGGCGACTCCACACGGGTCTCTTAGGGGTTTATTGAATATCTGCAGTCGACCGCCATCGCTTCACTGCAAAGGTTGAGTTTGACCCCAAACGGTTACTTCTATAAATGAGTTGTTTACATTTGTTTTGTTTATCCATCACTGTTAACTCATTATTTTAATTGTTTATTCATTACTTTTAGCTAACTACTTCAACTATTTTATTCATTAAAAATGTTTTAATATTTATTTTCTTGTATGAACACTCGTCTACTCTCCCCACCTCCCCTTTAGTATCGTCTTCACTGGTCAGCAGGAATCAGTTCTGTAAGCCATTGGAGAAAATAAATGACGTTTTGCTTCCCTATGTGAAGTTGATCATAGTTCCTCTCATGACTTAGAAACCTAAGCTAATGCACAAATAAACACCCGGTCATATAAATGCCACGACGGTATTTAACACGTCTGCTTTCACCTTTCATGGCCATTGAGTTAGCGAAAGCTAAATCAGACATTTTGGTTTTCTTTTTCTTGGTAGTCACATTATTCACCGTATGACCGGACGTCCTCAGACAGAGCGACAGAAACAGACGTGACCCGGTAGACCAGTTTCTACGAGCGTTCATAACCCTTCTTCTAAAAACAGAGTCAGGATGGGTTTATGCACTGAAGGAAGAAGAAACCAGGGACAGAAATAGAGACGTGCACATGTGCTACAGAGAGATGATTGAGAATACATATGCAAGGAAAAAACATAAGGAGAGGGAGGCAGACAATTTGGAAATGGTTGGAAAGAAAAAAGGTACAAAAAAATAATATGTCAGATGAAAATGAAACAAAATTGACAAAAATAAGTTTCAGAAATAATCAGAGGAGCTTACTTGAAGCATTATTTTTTTAGTGTATTCATAATTCATATACATATTGACAGGTCTCTGATACAGCATGGTTCTGATAGTGTAACTGTCTTCTCAGCTGGACTGTGTTTTTTTTTTTTTTTTTACAAGAATAACAATAAAAAATGATAAAGACAACACCATGTACGACTCACTTTTAAATTTTATGGCAATGCTTCTTTTGAATGGATTTTGCATCTCCCGATCGAACCGCTGCTGTGTCGCTCGAGAATGACACCAGTCAGAAGTACTTGGTAAGGCTTGCTCCCCGTCGGCCAATCGCAGCCGCTCTCGTGACGCCGTCTCCAAAAGCTTCCAGTTCCCCCCCCAAAAAAGTTCTCCCGTCCCAGTACGGCGTGCCAGTCCCACGCAACTCCCAACGTGTGCACCCAGTACACAGTTCCACAACGGTGCGTCCTCCGGTCCATCTTTCTCCTCAAAGATGGCGGACGCGCATCAGTCCGTAGTGTGACCCCCTCTTCTGTCCATCTCTTTACACATAGCGGACATTTGTACTTGAAAAATAAGATCATGTCCATCGGATTTTTTCATGAATACTATCTGTACCGTAAAAACCCCAGTGATGAAAAATAAGAACACTTTTCAAAAAGGACCAAAAATGGAATCAAAGACCCAGATATCGGCATTTTTTTCAGTTTCTCTCGCGCTCTCTCTCTCGCACACAAACTCACACACACATATTTCACACTCACACACATGACTTTTGAAAGGCAACAGATGTCCGTTCTCCAAGGCAATAATGTCTTTGTGGCAAACTCGACCCTGACATTCCAGACATCGCTCTGGCTCCTCCCTCTCCAGGAATGAAAAATAAATCCGATTCATGTGTTGACAGAATATATAAAGTGAGATACATCCATTTCATTTTCATGAGTAAATACTGACGAGGATACAAAAATAATAATGAGGACTAAAAATAATAAGTGTGGTCATCCTAATATCGTAAGATAAGATACTACTTGTGAGAGGATATAGAATTCTCTCCGGTTTTCTTTTCTGGGTTTGACAACCAACTTGCTCCCAAAACGCCTCTTCAAAAAAAACACCTTAAAAAAAAACTGATAATGATAATACAGATGATGATAAACAAGAGTTGTACACTTTGAGGGTGTCTGAGGAAAATCAAAGTAAGCCTAGAGAGGAAGTTTGTTTCTTTTGTTCTCTACAAAAAAAGTCCTTTAGTTCCACCATCAGTCTTTGACGTCTCATTTTTCATCTTTTACTTGGAGCTCCATTCCGCTCTGTTGCATGTTCATGTTTTTTTTTCTTGTTTTGCTTTCAAGTGAAGAGCAACAATTCTCTTGCAAAAAAAAAAAGAAAAAAGAAGAAGGTTTTCTTTTCCTCATTGTCTTACATGTAAATAATGCTGATTCCCGTTGAGAAATTGTACAATCCCTTTTGTTGTTCTCCGTCCAGAAGCCAGTCCCGTCCTTCCACGTGTCGGGCTGCTTCACAAACAAGTCACACTCCTCAGTCGTCTATTGACCAAAATAACCTTGCAGAGGGAACACATACACATCGAGGTTAGTGTGATCAAAAAGGACCCCATGCATTTTGAACACAAAGAATGAAATGCTTTCACAATTAGCACATTTTCTTAAATGGAGATATCCTCTTTTAAAAGTCTCTTGAAGGGGACCATTAGACCTGAAGCACTGACAGACATCACATTATTTAAATGTGTATCTATAAGTTGAGACACAAAACCAAAATTCCTCTTCCTTTTTTAGTCCACTGAATTATTTTTATTTCCATTAAAAACTAATCAAAAAAAGAATGCATTTGCACAAAACGTGATGAAATAAGAAGGGAGAGACGTTGCTCAAGCCTTGGCAATTTGCTGTAATCTTACAAGAGAAAGAAAAGGAGAGATATATGCTCTTCAGTTTCCATGAGGACAGGCTGATTGGAAGTGAGGGGGCGGCCGTGAGGGGGGGGGCGGCCGTGAGGGGGGGGGCGGCCGTGAGGGGGGGGGGGCGGCCGTGAGGGGTGACGGGCAGCCGTACAGCCACTGAGGTGAGGACCAGCCAACAAAGAGTAGAGCAGGTATTGCAGTGCTGTGCGAAATTAAATTGTCTGAATAGAAAAGGTATAAACAGCCCTGAGGCAATAAATTGGTGCCCATTCACTGAAGGTCCATTAATGAGAAACCGGTCTCCAGACGAATAATATTTTCCCAGATGAAAATGTATTTGTGGTGATTGGGTTTTGTACTAGAGGGTTGGCTGCACAACAGCATTGCTTTACATGTTAACACCCATTTAGGGAAGTTGTGTTTTCCAGTCTATATGATTATATTTTTGGGCAATGTAGAAATTCCTCTACTGACGATATTGCTTTAAGAAAAACAATGATATATAGAATTATGAGAGAGACACACTTCGGCTGGATATAAATACATACATCTCTATTTTACACCAGGGCATGCTGAGATCAATGAATTAGCAGGAACTGCCCTTTATATTTTGACGCCTTGACAAGGGCCCCGATGACGGAGGGCTGATTGCTCACTGCCACAGGGGTTTATGGTTCGGTTGCTCTTTGTGGACGGACTCACTGCAGACTTGCGTATTCTGTTCTACGTGGAGTCTAAAGATGGGAGCGGAGACTTTAGTAATTCCATTTCTGGCTCTACTTTTTCATTTGGTTTGAAAGAAAAGAATCTTAAATTTGGCACATTTGCATTCTTTTTGCCAGAGCAGACATCTTTCCTGCTGGAGTTATTCATGCTACGTGGGTTACTAATTACTATGACTGTACCGAATAGTATGAGGCGTCAATCATAACTTTAAAGGCCAAATTATTGTTATTGAATAAACGATACATTTTAAAACTAATTTAATCATTTATAACTTTCAGGAACATTGCATATAATAGTCCTCCAGCTTCCGCCTTCTCTTCCCCTTTCACAAACGTGTTGTTCATTTTTTGCCTTTCATTTTATTTTCTGTTGGCTATGCTGAAGTTTAATGCTGCATTTTGATCAGGTCATCGCTATCGTAATCATCCATTGTTTGTTCTAACATCTGGACCAGTGATCTCTGGGAAGGCAGATCAGATGACACATCGATTCTGAATTTAAATGGTTTCAATACTCATTTGTCTGCTTTCATGCCCGCTCTGTGATTCACCCTGAGAGCGACACAACTGGACAGACAGACACACACCATGGGCAGGATGCAGGGGCGGTTTTGGGCACGGACGAACCGGGCAGCCGCCCAGGACGGCACTTTTTCATGTCCCGTGGGGGGCGGCACGACCACTTAAAAAAAAAATATATCATCTGGGCCGTGAAGCGGTTTTCCATTGTCTATCATATCACTGTGTGGGGAATTGGCAAATTGGCGCCCCCTGCAGCTGCAGGCGACCCTGCTCGCTAAGAAGGTGCCGTCTACAGATCATGTGTGAGGGGGAAGGGGAGGGAGCGCATTTTCCCAGACCGGCCTTCACGGTGTGGGCGAAAAATATGACGTCATAAATATGTTCGGTCTCGGGTGACGGGAGAAAAAGACCGAGCCCCGACGTGTGTTTATGTCCAGTCTACTGACTCTACTCCGTACCGTAAACCTTTATGTCACTCTGTCACTTCATTTAAACCTGCTTCACAAAGACAGGATGTTGGAATGGAGGCAGGGTTTCAGAGCTTTTTTGGCGATCTCAGTAACTCTGCCTTGATTTTAATCCAGAACACAGAGCTGTAAGGGACTTTTAAGTTTCACTTTTGGGGTAACGTAAGGAACCTCTTGACATGTGTCAAGAGGTTACGTTTGAGGCTACGCACAGACGGATGTATCCGGTCTTTTCAAAATAAAACATTTTTCCGACCTTTTTTTTCTTTTTCTTCTTTATAAATTATTTCTCTGTGGCCGGGTACCAAGGGACCCGGGGGTTGGGGGCCGCTGCTCTAATGCAATTAGTGGGCTTAGTATATTTCATATGATGACATTATTGATAATTTTGCATCAAGGAAGGCCAGAAAGGTTAAGTTTTAGTTTTGGTTTGTGTTTTCTGTTCTTAGTGCAATAGTGTAATAATTAGATTTTCTTTAGTGTGTTTTTACATGTGTGTTTATTTATTCTATACTGTATTTGTTCTTTATTCTTAATATTTTATATTATTGTATTTCTGCAAATTTTTTTCTATATCTGATTGTATATATATTTGGCACTTTTATGCAGAATTGTGTGTATTGATTCTCTTACGTGTGTTATTCAAATGTTCTATTGAAGGATTTGTGCAATTGAGAAATGTAAGTTTATAAGTTTCTAATAAAAAGGGGGGGCGCGCTCAGAGGGGGTCTCGCCCAGGGCGTAATTACATGTAGAACCGCCACTGGCAGGATGTCTTGTGTTATCAGCCCCATTGGTCAAATCTTCCCTAAGTTAAATTAACATAAGTTAAGAAGTTCATTTTCTGTTGTTGTATGGGCATACATTTATCATTTATCTGAAGAAATAAAATAAATATTAAATAAAACTATGAAACATGCTGCACACACACACCTGCACACACACCTGCACACACACACACACACACACACACACACACACACACCTGCACACACTCACACTCTCACACACACACACACACACACACACACACAGTAAGTCTAAACTTACAGCTCCCAGACTCCTGTGTCTCCTCTTCTGCGTTCCTCTCAGCCTCTCTCGGACTGCTCCAGGTACACTGACTTGGCTGGCCGGATGCTCTGGGTAAACTGAGTGAAGGAGGGAGGAGGAGGGGTGAGGGCGAGAGAAAGACGGATAGAAAATTGTCAGGGTTAGCTGAAGAGATGTGTGAGTGGGTGGTGAGGATCTAGAATGGCAAAAGGAAAATGAGAGTGAATCACACAAAACGAAGACCAACCTCTCCTTCTTTACCTTGTGCTTCGGACACCGCAGTGAGAAGTTATCTTCATTCAGAGAGCAATCTGGCAGAGGGACAGGGACTTTTAGTACAATACAGATATCACCACACAAAGTCCTTACATTAAAGAACAATATTAGTGTTTTAAACAAGCACAAACATTGGGAAACTGTATTTAACATTAACGCACTGTCTAGAGTGCGCCTGTGTTTTAATGCATCCACTCACCTGCTTCAATAGCACACAGGTAGTGGTAGCGGAGTGTGCAGCCTTTGCTGTAGCAGCCCAGGGTTGAGCCAACCATCTCACAGTATGAGCAGCACTGAGCAGAGACAGAGAAAAAAAACAGAACAGTCAACATCAGAAATAAGTTACAAAGCAGAAAAATCACAAAACAAAAACAGATTGAATAAATAAAGAGGACACTCACTGTTTCTCTGGCGCCATCTAGTGCCTCCTGCAGGCCATACAGTCTCCCATTGACAAGATACACCCCACTGGTCCACACTATGCATCCTTCATGGACCCACAGCTCCTCTGGGTCCATGGGCATCTGAGGCAGCTGGGCGAGTTGCGCCAAGGGTCCCAGGGAGTCCAAGGCGGGCGGAGGGGGCTGGAAAGGCAGGGAGGCCTTACTGTTGGATGGCACCATTCTTGGGGAATCCTCACTAGATTTGTGCCTCCTTTTAAAGCGGGGGTGCGAGGTCAGCTTTCTGTGTTGAGGCCGCTGTTGAGCTTCGTCTGTTGGCAGCTGCAGCGGTTGCTGGATTTGCGGCTGTTGCTTGTCTATATCAAAGTCTGGCTCCCTCTTAAGCTTCGGGATAGGCCGGATGTCTAGATTCATGTCCCAGGTCAGAGACGTTGTTTTACTGTTGTAAGACGAGAATGACGAAGAGGAGGAGGACGAGGAGGAAGAGGAGGCGGTGTTACTGAACTTGCCCGTCATGTGCATCATCATTTCCTCCCCACCAGTTGTCGGGGCGGTTCTGACTCTAGCGGGGTGAGGCACTGTGTTTGAATCTAGGCTGATGGCAGAGTCACTCTCAGTCGAAGGCTTGGTAAACGGAGTGTCTTGGCTTTGTGCGTCTTGGTTGGAGCTCAAAGCATTTGAGCTCATGTCCGAGTTTTGTCCCGTTTTGTTTGCGCCTGTGGTCGCTTGACATTGTCGGACCTGGGGCTGGTTCTTGGGGAGCTTTGCAGCATATTCAGCTGGATAGAAAGGCCCATAGAGATCTCCAAGATGTTTGTAATTTGCCCATTTCTGACACAGGCAGCAGAGCAGACGGCCAGAGTGATTGGTCTCTGTAATCACGGGGCCTGAAACGATATAGCCAGATGAAGGAAGTGCTTTTCCCGACTGGAGTGTAGTCTCCCCCTCGTCCGTCTCCCTTTTCTCTGATTCTCTGTCTCTCCGAGATAACTGGGAGGTAAGCGCTGAGGTCAGGGGAGAATCAATCCCACCCACTTTCCCTCCGACTGCACTACGCTCTCCTTTCATCTTCTCCTCATCTGCATTTACAATGGTGCACACTGCCCCAATCTCTGGAACTTTGTTCTCCACGTGTATGTGCGGAACAAACAGGCCTTTTCTGTTTAAGTCCACAAATACTCCTCCTCCCAAAGGTGTATCTGGGTCAACTTTGGCCACTGGTGGCGCCGCCGGTCCTGCACCTCTCCGTCGCCTCCTCTGTCGTCCTCTTGCCTCCGTTGACCCCTCTGCGTTTTTTCCACCTCTGCGTCTCCTTTGGACAGGTTTGACCTCGATCTCTGGCGGCCTGTCCTCACTCTCAACATCCACTTTCACCATCTGGGTTAAAATGGGTGGGGTCAGTGGGGGAGCATCATAATTTTCGGTTAGAGGGAGTTCTGCAGGGGGTGGTGTGCTGCTTGTAGTCTGCACCAACGGTGAGGTTGGAGCATCATCTGTAGTTGGCTCGGTTGGGTCTGAGAGAGCACCCTCAGTTGTGCTCTGACCCTGTCCTTGGGGCTGACCCTGTCCCTGTCCTTGGGCTTGGCTCTGGGCCCTTTTTTGTTTATTCACACTCCCTACGGGCCTCCCCTTCTTCTTGCCAGATGGGAAATAGCCTTTAGGAACCGAACTGTCGTGTAGTTTAGAATCTTGTGGCGACAGGCTGGACCTACCAGAGGACATCTGATGTTGCCTATTCAGCATGTGTCCTTGAGCGTCGTGGGGTGAGGTGGCTCCATAGTAGTCACTGCCGGGATAGTCATCAAATCCCATGTCAGATTCTTGAAGTTTTTGTCGAAGAAGGTTGGCCGCAGACTGCTCTCCTCTTCTTGTCTCAAGCTGCTGGTAAGTGTTGGTGAAATTCTGAATGTCTGACAGGGCAGATGAAGATGGAGGTGGGGAACCCTGGACAGGGCGAGGAAGCGGTGGAGGAGGGGGTAAAGGTCCAAGCAAAGCAAAATGCTCCTTGTCACCCGATGCCGATGAAACAGTGGATCCTAATCCTAATCCAAAATCAAAGTCTTGCTTTATGGTTTGGGATGTCTGATGAGGATCGCATGGGTAGGCCGATGGGGGTAAAGGCCCGGTCTCATCAACGCCTCTGAAGGAAATAATATCGTTTAAGGAATTACTTTCATCCATGTAACTATCGTCCCCTCCTGCAACCCTAGGGAAATGTGCCAAGTCTTGGTCCTGTGAATCACTAAACGATGGGATTTCTGAGTGAGAGAAGCCCGGATAATGATTTGACTCATCATCAACATGGCCTGCTGGCTTTTTGATATTTGGTGTGATTTTCTGCACTATTGCCTCCAGTTTCAAACCTCTGCCCTTCCTGGGAGGCATAGCCCTGCTAATACCACTTGATGGAGATAGAGGTTGTGAATAGGTATTCTCTCCGGGTAGAGGGGAAGAGAGTCTGGGACATGGGATATCTGAACTGGAGTCATCTTCATTGTGATGGCTCGACTCAGAATGAGCCCCAGGGGAGTGATGTGAATTTGTGGCAGCTCTCATCTGGGATGCATCCTGGAGTTGCCTTTTGGCGGGAATAGGAGAGATAAAAGAGCGAACTCTCCGACGCAATATTAGCGGATTTGTGTCTCCAGAACCCCCGGCTTTAGTCTGACGCTGCACCTGTGTGGAGTTCATGTCAGCAGAAGACTTAGCGGAGCTGGGTGGAGGGGGTGGACAGGGATGTTTGGCTTCCTCTGTGGCTCCTCTGGGGACCTCAGGTTCAGCATTTAGGCCATGAGTCATTTGTGGTGGAATCGGGAGGTGTGAAGCTACAGGAGCAGAAGGAGGAGGCGGTTGTGTTCTGTAGAAGGAGTCTCCCTCTATCATTCTTGCACCTTCTCTACCAGAGTGTGTCGACTCCCACATTTTCAAATCAAAGAAAGCGCTTTGATGATGGAGTGAAGTTTTGGCTGCGTGTAATTCACCGGGCATGTCGGTTTGTGAGATCATCCTCGGCCCCGTTTGGCTGACCTTATGTCTTCCTGGAGAAGAACCAGGAAGCATCATCATTTCCTTTGATGGCCTGTTCATTGCTTTTACCCAGTCATTCATGTCATGAGGGTGATGAGGGGGGCCACGAGGGTGAGGATACATTTGAAGCTTATTTGTGGACTGCTGGGGGGATAAATTGTGGTATGGATGGTGGGAGGGAAAATGGGGGTTACTGCGTGGTATCATATTCCCTTCTCTTGCATCTCCAAATCGATATCCAGGAAAACCGCTGCCACTGCCAGTTGATAAATCAACACCATGAAGATAGGACTGATGCCTTGAAGGTGAAGCTAGCGGGTTCGTGCTCAAAGGATGAGAGGGCAAAGGTGTAATATCAACATTACCTCGCCTATAGGGGTCAGTATTCATCACAACAGACTTGGAATGATACTCCATATCAGCATCATTAGTGCAACCACTGCCATGATGATCAGTCTGTAAATTTGCAGCGTCCAAGCCAGCATCTTTTAATGCCGTTTCCATTTTCACCACTTGTTTCTCTCCAATATCCTTTTTACTCAGATCATTGGCTGCTGCTGGAGAGGGAAATGGCTGTTGAATAACAGAGGATCCACTTTTCTCCCGCTCTCTTTCTCTGTCACTTTCCCTGTCCCTCTCCGGTGTGCTGCGTCGGTTTGGCGACACATCACAAATGACAGAGCGCCGCTCTGATGGGGCTAATATGGAGCCTGATGATTTTTGAGACTCCGTTTGACCAATGCTGCCCGTTAGCGGCTCTGGCTCTTGCAAAAGGAGCTCCTGCACAACAGAGGGTGGAGTGGACACATTAGATAAGGCTTTTCTCTGTGGTAGAGAATAGTCAGCTAAGTTTATATGTTTGGTTGGGGGTTGCTGAGACTCTGCCGCCTGTGTTAAATGGCTCTGGGACACGCCCATGTTATTTTTCTCAGAATTTTGCATTATCTTAGTAATAGACACCTCAGACTTCACGGAGGACTGAGCATTTGTGGTAAAACTAGGCTCACTTCCATGCCTCTGTTGAGGCTTTCCAGTAATACCCATTTGTCCAGAATGAGCCAAAGCCTCATTTATGCCATACGGGTGTCTGGTTTGAAACTGTTGTTGAACTTGGAGATGGGCAGGAAAGGCCTGCTCTGGTCTGCCATAACGTCGATCTAAATTGTAACCTTGAAGAACCTCTTGTAAAAGGCTTGGAAATTGCTGCGAATTATCCTCATGACCTTTCGCTCCTCCTCCTTGCCCTCTCTTTACCAAAGCCTCTGCGACAGAACCAGCATCTTTTGGATGCGCAGGGCCATAACCAGCTTGTGATTGTTGATACCCCAAGTATCTGGAATTTGATTCCATTACACCCACTGGGCCAGTCCTCCCTCTGCTTTTCATTGTCAAATCTGAGCCATATGTTGATTCTGCGTAGCCATATTTATGCGGTCCAGACTGGGGAGGATTTTGAGGCCGTCCAAAATTTGATTTCTGGTGAAGGGAGGAATATAAGCTCAGATCTACACCGTCCTCCCCATTATGGCTGCTCGACTCTCTTAAGAAAGAGTGTTTCTCCTCTATGCAGTGGTCTTGGGGATGCTTGCTTTTTTCAGTGTGACTTCCCTCAGACCGAGCTGAAACAATCACACCGACACTACTGGCACTCTGGTGCTCCTCAGACGTGTGCTTTTCTCCCCTCTCATTATTGTGTAATCTGGATGCAATGTGCAACCGATTTTCTTTGTCCTGACAATTTTGTGAATTTACTTCTCCAGCTCGCTGCATTTGGCTACGGCCTTTCTCCATTTTGTCAACAGGGCCTTCACTTTCATTTTTGATGACCTCCCTTTTTACTTCTGTTGTCCTCCTGTGGCCACCTCTTTGGTCACCGTATGCGTGACCAGGCTCTGAGACACAATTTGGCTGCGCAGGAGGAATACTGGAGGAGGTGGATGATGGGGAGGAGGAAACTGGAGGTGTTGAATGTGAGGTTGGGCCAGGCTCTGATGACTGACATCCAAAGGATGGAGATGATGTCGAGGGAACACGCGCTTCATTTGCTTTTGTTTTGGAAACGTTTGGTTCTTTTGACTGAGAATGGGAGGCAATTATTTTAACAGCTGATGCTTGCCCAGTCTGTGTTTGAGTCTGAGATGGAGGGCGACAGCCAGTTGGTTCAGATCCACTGCTTGCACCACTCATCTGCCTCATTCTTCCATGTTCCCCTTCAGAAAACTGCTCCTCACGGTCCACCTTGGTCCCCGATGAGCCTCCAACTGACATTAGTGAGGATTCTTCATCGGCACCAGCATCTAAATTGGCGCCGTCACCAATCCCTGCTGCACTTCCGTCTTTAACTGTGCTAGTGCTCGAGGCTGCACTTGCATTTCGACTTCTTGGTAGTGATGGGAGCACGCCATGCGTTGCCGGTTGCATCTGCCCCACATCCTTCCCCTTCTTGTGTGAAAGCACTGAGTCGGTAAGGAGCATGTGTTGAACTGTGTTTGGTAAATTGGCTACTTGTGAGCTCAAGGCATTAAGACTATTCAGGCCAGCATCCTGCATTTTGTCAAGTGGAGAGGATGAATAAATCTCCTCTCGAGATCCGACCCCTGTGCCTAAACCCAATTTGTTTCGGCCTGTTAGAGGAAGACTGCTCCCTCCAACTGCACTCATGCTGTGAGCTTTATGACTGCCACTGCTACCACAACTACTGATGCTGCTATTTGAGTTGGGTGTGGGACTTAATTGTGGCATGGTCTGCAGTAATCTACCTTGACCATGGCTGCTACGGGGGTTTGACGAAGGAGGATGTGAAGGACCATGACCTGAGGGGTTTGCATGTACCTCTGAGACGCCCATCAAAGGGGAAGGAGAGGAGCTACAACTGGGGGAATGCACTGCAGAGGCAGCCGGTGAGGGGTTGGATATCGGGCTAAAGTTTTGGTTGATTTGAGTTTGTTGAGCATTGGGATGCAATGGGGATTTGGCTATTTCTTGAGATGCTGCTTGAGGTATACTGGGATTGGAGGCTTGATGATGTTTAGCATATACAGAGCCTGGAGACGGGCCCTGGTGCTGCATCTTGAGAGAGTTGTCGTAACCTACCCCTAAATTGTGCTGCGAGTTGCGGTGCTGTAGTGTGGCTTGCTTGTGAAGCGAAAGTGTCTGTGGGGAATATCCAGGATAATTTGAAGGATGGTAACTCTGCTGAACATTCTCCATTGGCCCCACATTGTTAGCAGCAACTGAGCTGGAGACTGAGTTTGAACTAGAGTGGACACTGGGAGAACTGTTAACTTTGGGATCGAACCCCGCGCTAGCAGCCCCGTCGAGATACCTCTGTGGAGGAGGGCTGTACATTCCTGATGGCGCTGTGGATGCTCCACCCTGTGGTGAGTAGTGTGGGTACTGAGGGGTCATTCTGTGCCCAGAGTGTGGATAGCTCCTATGTTGCTGTCCATGGTGGACAGCTGGAAAGGTTTGTCCAAGCTGGCGGTGCTGCATCTGAGAACCTGGTACTGACTGCATTGCAGCATTCTGACTCATATTGTACTGGTGAGAAGGAGAGAACGCTCCAGCACCAGCACCTCCACCCGAACCAGCACTTGAGCCATAGTCTACTGGATATGGTGACATCAGGCCAGATGCTGGTGCAGAACCAGACCCAGCATGCCGGTACTGGTGAGATACATGTCCATCAATATTAGGGTACCCAAACCCTGCCCCATAAGCCATGCCCCCCCTTCTGTGCCTGTCCTTTCCAGCCATTGAAAAATAGTAATCCATGGCCTCCTTCCTGTAGGGGTTGTTAGTGTTGGCGCTGTGAATGTTACCCTGTGTTGGCGATGCCTCCACAGCACCTCGGTTTCTAGCACTGTAAGCAAGCATGTGGCTGGCTTGACTGGGGTGGTGATGGCCTCTGTGCAGGCTCTGCTGTTGCATCCCCGCGTAATCATCTGTCATCCTTGGGGAAATCTGGGGGTCTGCTGGCTGAGGCGGATACGGATTTCCCCCTCCCCCCCTTCCACTGAACCCCGGGGGAAGCGAAGGGGGAACTGGACTGTTAGAAAAATTCTGCATTGTTTTTCCAAGTTTGGATTAAAAACGGAAATAACTGTCAGTGTCTATAACAGGGAATGCTTCTGATCAGAAACTGGAAGGCTTACGGCAGTAACCATGAATGACAAAAAAAAAGTCTATGGCCTGGCAGTAAAATAAGGAAATGCTTTGACAAACCAAATGGTTCAAGCTGAGGAATATCTATCGCAGATGTTATAATAACTTTTCTGTAGCAGAAAGTGGGTAGTGATGTTGAACAGACAATGGTTTTATCAATATATGAAAAGGCCAAATGGTAAAAGTCTTACTTCTTCAGTGTAATGTATGGTTACTCTCACTTTTTTTTTTCTTTTTTAAAAAAGGTACACTTTACAGCTGGGTCTTAAAAAAATTTAACTTTCAAAGAAAAAGAAAAGAAATGTTGTGAAGCAGGGTTCTACTGCAGAAAAATACAATATTAAAACTGTGCAGTCATTCCCATGAAAGCTGAAGCAGTTTGGCACCGAGCAGGCAATGATATCACGTCTGACACAACACCATGTGAGATGTTCTTTGATGACCTTAAATGTCTTTACATGTACACTCTCCGCTATAATAACAGCTCAAGCAAACAGAGCTATGTTGGGATTGAATTGTGGTCCAATAGCATCTTGTGCAAATAAACAAACAAAAAAAATCTCAATAAAACCATTGAGAATGTGTTCCGTCACAACAGTCCTTCAGTCCGTCAATATGTTTGCCAGGACCTGACTCACACCTGTGTGAGACCAAAACGGCAGTAACTTGAATCAAGAGGTCTGAATACAGACCTTCACTCAATACTCCCGGAGGCAAACACTCCATTGATATTCTCATCAGCTCTTGGATGCAGAGTGTAATACTTTTTGGGATGTTCTTTTTCTTGGTCATTCCCTTTCACTTTTTTTGTTTTGTTACAGCATGCATTCATTCGGACTGTAGATGTCTTTGGTCCCTATTTAGTAATCGTTCTTTCTTTGACTGTGTTCAGATTCTTCTTGGTGCTCTCCTGTATCCTGTATCTTCAGCCTGTAGCTGTCTTACCTTTGTTTCATTGTGTCAACCATCATTTAACTCTACCTAGTTCCATGGCAACAGTTTTCCAAAAGGAGGGTAATCCATTTATTCCACCTCAAGTTCAGTCAATTCAAGCACCTTTCTTTCGTTTTTCTCTTCAGTATTTCCATGCAGATACGTTCATTTTCCAGGAGCTGCTGACCCTTTGCAACTCTGCAAGCACAAAAGATGAATCAAAATAGTTAGCACACAAAAATGAAAAGACATCATTTATTTACTGTACCTTGTTCTACATGTCTGTAATGAAATAGTTATAAAAGGAGAAAATACTGTGGTCATTCAATAGTAATAAAAAGCTGTTTGAGTATTCTATTCAACAATCTTGTTTGAACAATTCGGTGGTAGAATACGACATATTTATCTACGCTAAATTAATTTAATTAGTTGTGTACTGAAAAAGTCAGTGCTGCTCTCGGTTCATATATTGCAGATTACAACGGCATGTCCCACAAGTGGATTTATCTTTTGCACTAAAACCACCCAGGCCCATCACAAATATATTAACCAAACCACAAACAATGTTTGCTTCCTTGTTGCACACACTGTCCCCTAAACATAAAAGAAAAGGTTGCTCGAGTGTCGATGGGAATCAACACTCCTGTTTTAACATGCAACAGGAGTACAGCCTTTTCCCGTGGTTTGGGCTTTAACAATACATGCCTGAGCTGTCTCTTTTGACTCTTAACAAACCGGGTTGGTGGAGAGAAAAATGGGCTCGCGGCAGCATGCAATTAAGGCAACAAAGTAACACATACAAGGTCACAAACACAACTTCCCATGTAAACAAACAAGCCTGTATAGCAAAGACAGAGGCAGTCTCTCTAAAATAAGACTAAAGATCATTAACGTTAAGAGGGTTTTACAGGCGTTAATGATTAAGGCCGATAATTAAAAAGGCATGACAACATCTTTATAGGTCAGCACCCATAATTGCAGAGTGTGACACACAAGCCTCTATTGTGCACTGTAAAATGGTTAATGGGCCCAACGCAACTTTGGGGCGACTTTTGTTAAGTGTCGACTTACACTGAAGCCAGGCGATTACCAAGCCCATGCTGTTTACGATTACAACTATTAGTCTATGGCTAACTGGTGGTACTTGTCAGTCGATCTCATCATTAGTGTGAACCCATCTTCACCAATGTGATTCATTGCTTTTAGCACAGAGAACGTGATGGACCAGCTGGATGGACATGGGGGGAAGAAAACAAGAATACCAGGTGGGCAACTCAACAAACCAGCTTTTCCATGTAAATCTATTCATGAGTCAAACATATTGCATGCAGGTCTCTGTCCAGGTGTCACAACGAAAAGGTGCAGAGCTGGTGGGTCGATGCAGTGTCAAATTGGAAGAAAGAAAAAAGTTAGCAGGACACCACCATCGCTCTCCACCTGTCTGCTAGCCCTTACCTTGATTACTAATTAATCACAGCAGCTCACTGGGCACGACCAGGCAGCAGCAATCACAATAGACCAGCGCAGCGATAATGAAGAAGAAAAAAAAAACGGGCTCAATGCAGCCTGTCAGCCGGTCGATCAATTGCATAGCTGCCTAATTATGAAGAGCAGACGCAATGCTGTTTCCAGACCGTGTTCGTCGTCTTTTGATTGTCATCAACACAACTCGGGCTTCGTAGCTACGTTAGCCTTTAGCAATACGCATTACAATTAGCCGTGTGGTGCTGCCTCTTTTTTTTTTTAGCTCGGAGATGTTAGCGTTAGCTTAAAAAAATAATAAATTGAAAAGCCCAGCTCACGTACTGCACATTAATTAAGCCGTGCAGCCGCATACGTTGAGAGGGCAGCGAGGCTAGCTAGCGTCATTAGCGAGACGGCTAATATTCGCGTTTGCTACAATCATCACGCGCATTGGAGAACGTGCACAACACGGCGGCTGTAGCAGGCTAACGGCAGCCAGGCAGCGTTTAGCTACAAAAGAGAGGTGATTAGGTGCAGATGTTACCCCCACCGCCGCCACCCTCCCCTCACACAGACACCCCCCTCCCCTCGGAAAGCCCAGTGGGGCTGGGAGTGAAAGCGCTAGCTAGCATACATAACGTCCACTGGCTCTGCTGTGGGTACCGCTGCAGAAAGCGACCATCACGCAGCCTGACATTTTCCCTGAGCAAACAAGAGCTAGCGTTTGCCAGAGGGAGAAGAAGGAAGGAAAAAAAGGGCAAGTCGGTCCGAGGCGGGCTAGCTAAGCGCAGTGTGAATGCATACCTGAGGACGGGGCGATACAAGGCCCCTCGGAGAGTGAAAGGCTGTATTTGTGACAAGCCCGCTGCTTGTGGCAGGAAACCCCAGTCTCGAGTCGACCGCTCCGCCGCTTTTTCCCCTCACCCTGTTTGAGTCCAGACAACCCCGACCAGCGGCGGCGAAGTCGGGGAGAGGGAGGGAGGGAAAGGGGGTGGAGGGGTGGGGGGCCGTCACGACACTCAGATCCCGGGCCTTTCTTCCGATTTCCCCTTTTTTCTTTTGTCCTCACCTCCAAAAATGATGAGAGCGGAGCACAATCGGGGTGCCTGTAGGTCCCGTATCCAGAGAGGTCCATACACCCCCTCCCCTCTTGTTCCCTCGCTCGCTCTCGCTCTCTCTCTCTCCCTCTTTCACACGCCGCCGAGGTGATTCCGCCGATCTCGAGCTGAAATTAAACACATTGCCATCTCCCGAGCCGATCATTAACGCATGGTGATCTCAAACGTCAGTTTCCGCCACTGAATTTAGCATTTGCATGCCTTCATCGGGAGCTCGACCTCTCCGTTTTCCTGTTAGACTACTGTTTTTTTCTTCTTCTTCTTGCAACAGAAAGACCGCCTTGAAAATGCACACACACTCATATTCCTGCACCCCCCTCCCTCATCTCTCTCCATCACATCCCTCCACCTCCCCTCCCTCTCTGAGGCTTTTGCTTTTCCATTGCTTTTCACCTAATTCTACCATAACATCTAAGATTGTAGTGATATTGCAAATGCAATTTTTATTTTTATTTTTTTTGCATGTCATGGCTCAGGGAGTTAGCACAGCTCCTTTGTTCCCGTTTCATCTCCAGTGGGAGAACGAATTAGGGTAAAGCCTGATGAAGGCACCAGGGTACAAAGGCAGTGTGGAGAGCAGACAGCTGAATGGAACGGTAGGTTATGTCTGAAATGAACAAGTCAATAACAGAAAAAAGACAATTTGGGAGCAAATAGGTAACGCCTGCGTTATAGAGGGAGATTGCAGTGCAATGGTTGAAGCTTGTTCAGCTCATTGTGGTCCCTCACTGCTGGAGCGCGGACCCATCACACACAGTGCAGCTATATTGTTGTTTTCTCAAATAAAAAGCCACTTAAATTATTATTGTAATATCCATTCAGTGGTGATGACAACGGAGGTGCCACAAACCGAATCCTTATGTGTTGTGTTGTCTCTGCACCGAGCTCCTCGGCTCTCACACACGAGCCAGAGAGTGCAGTGCAGACCCGCTCACACCATCCTACCATCATAATGATGTGCCCTATGGCCCCCATCAATGGTGCTGCACTTTTAATGTACTGCAGTGTGGCACACACACACGCACACACATGCACACACACAACGAAACCCCCACAAGTACATATACACAAAGACAACACGGCGCACAAACAATCACACAAAAACAGTTCTCATGATCATCCGTGCGAAGTCTCTCACTTAACCTGTCGATCACGAGAGAGAAACCTCAGTTTCTAAACAACTGTTCAATACATTTCATTCCCCCTTTGCAGATACACGTCTATTTCTATCATAGTTGCCATGGCAACTGCATCACAGAGCCTTAACTGTGGATAATTTTTTTAGGCTACGTATCTACACTTGCTTTTTCACATGTGTGATTTTGTGCAGACGCCTCTTGTTTGCCGGCACAAACATCTTCAGCCAGTCGCGTGCCAGAGAGCTGAGAGGCGAGAGAAAGGGCATCGATACTCCGGGCCAGCAAGTCAGCCAGCCAGGCCAATCCAATCAACAGGAAGGCCTGCTGGGACACACACACACACACACACTCCATCACACACAAGGGCACACAATCGTCTACAGAGGAGGCTCAAAGCGATTTGTAGGAAACGATTGTAAAGAAAGCGACCGCTTTTGAACACACTTTAATGTCCTCCACACACACACACACACACACACACACACACACACACACACACACACACACACACACACACAATCATGCGCACACGTCCCTGCAGAGCCGTCCATCTTTCATTCTGGGCCCTATTCCTCGTACCTGGTTTACTGAGTTAGCCGGATCATTATCAGGATAAGATGACGCATGTCAGGCTTTTCGGTTCCACGAAGCAAGTTTAGAAAAATCACCATAGCAATACAACCAAATATCATTTATTTACGAGACCTCCTCGAGCCGTACATTGAAGACCACACGCCGCAGCCGAGCATTGACTGTCTCACTGTATGCGTAGACTGGATCACAGCCGTGCGCTCTTTTGCGAGTGGTACATGTTTGTGCAGTGTCTGCGATGCAGAGAACATTGGGAAAGCTGCTGCAGCTACTGTTCGTGACGTTTATTTAGCGCTGTTGAAAGCACTCATAATTATATGACAGTGTTATTCGTACACCATACATATCATTATTGTAGAACATGATTAAGGTGGACTCATGATAAGAATAGACAATTCACTCAATTTATTTTCACTGCTTCAATGATTGAATTTCTGATTATGAATAATACATACATACTGATCCACCCATACACATATTCAAACTCCTAGTTATATGGTTATCTACACATATATAGTACATGATACATATGCGCATACAGTACATATATCCTCATAAGTATATATTAATTTGTTTCAATTAGATGCTCTTTGGGCCTGTTTTTATCTACTTATTCTGAAAGTCTACTGCCAGCAGGCACATTTAAATAAATATAAATTTGATTGATTGGGGTAATGACGCACTTAAAAATTAGCCGATACATTTTCCCAAAACTTACGCATTTACCGGTGTTAAGATGCGTTCACACCAAAAGCGTTGCGAATATTCGCAACGCTTTTGGTGTGAACACATCTTTAGACTTTGCCATGATTAAGGTATTGACTTCCTCATATGCGTTCATGATCATCTACTGCTCATCAGCGGAGAAAATAGTGGCTTGTCCTTTGAGTGTATTTGCCATTGTACTGTTAGATAATCATGGATTTACTGATCAACTATTTCCCCTTTTGAAGCAGACGGGCACGCGCAATTATCCAGATGACTGACGTCTGGTTCGAATTAGCGAGACTGTTTGCACGGATCAGTCTTTGAGAAACCGACATAGCCTGACATCAATCATCGGGGTGATTTAAGCTGGATAATAGGATATTTGATCGACTTACGCGGAATGGGGCTCAGATGAAATGTTTTGAAATTGTATCCAAATAGACACGGATGTTTGAAAATTCAAAACAAAGGCACTGGGGGAAAAATATCTTAAGTATTTAAATCTTCCACATATATCTATTCATATTAGTTTCCGTTCATAGTGGGAAAAATAATGTTTCATGCCTCAAAAAGCTTCCTCTGTGGTTAAAGTTGAACAGCATGGCCTCTGTCGTTTTTTTGCTGCCTCATATCCAATGGTTTTTAATATAAAATTAACTTTGATTTCATGTCGCTGTGTTTTCCATTACGGAGAACATCTCAAGGCTGCCATGCTATCGGTTGGTGTTGCCACAGTTTGTCCCCCGGCTCTGTATCTGCTCACAGAAACGTCTGAATTTGTCCAGATCCTTGAATAAATATGAGCACTAAACAGTACGTCCACTACATTATGTACGAGACCTTCATGTATACAACGTAACCCAGTTAAGGGGAACTTGTGAATACACTGCATTTCCATTTTTGATGCCACCTACTCGCACAGAAATCCAAGCAAAAGCTGAAGCCGGCATGAAAGCCTTCACACGACAAAGAAATTGCATCGCCCTTGACACGTCAGAACTAAGTGAGGACATCTGTGCGTCAACGTGCCAACATTCACGGAGAACTCATTCCAACGCGCTGAATGTGTCTGCTTCTCTGCGGAAGGTGGGCAATGTCCATGCGGGACGGCAGTTCAAACTCAGCTGGAGTGCACTTCTGCAACCTGAGTGAATACAAGCCGCTCTATAGGTGTCATTTTTGATGTGACGGTGTGAGGCTATAGTTAGCCGGCTCTGAAAGACGCCTGCGGGCATAATCACTAATAATGAATCCGTTCCCAGTGCTGATGCTTTGTGACATTTGCCACAATCACTTTTTTCAACAGCAGAACAGGCACTATAGGGGAGAAATTGGCCTTTGTAATTATATATTCTTTAAATCCGGGGCATTATTTAAGGTCTTTAGGAGCTGTATATGTACACTAAATACATATATTTAGCATCCTGCTTCATCCAGTTCATACGACACACGATCAGAACGGCAGTGATTTGCAGTTTCCTGGATGACCACATGGAGTCAGAGTCATACAACAAACATGCAGCTGGGCTCTGACGCTCAGACGCAGCAGCAGGCTGAATGAGATGAAAAAAATAAAAAATAGCCCTCGTGTTATTTTGTCTGAAATCCCAGTTCATCAATCCCTTTGAAGTGTGTGCTTCTAAAGTTATGCTTCGGTACAATTTCACAGTCTTTGATCCTTTTCCATCTGGAGTGTCCTACAATATCACAATTAGTGTCCCACGGACACTAAGTATTATATCAGCAGAGAGGCACAGCTTTGATAAAAACATCATTCTGAGGACACAGACGGAGGAGATGGTGAACTTTGATTGCTACTCGGTGTGGTGCCTCCTTTCACAAGCTCGCTAAAATCTCTCCCAGATCAAACGAGCATGACGCAGCCCAGATGAAATACACTGGCACCAGCCCCGACTCTAAATCTGTGACCTTAACGGAGGCCGATGATGCAAAGATGACTTCCTCAAAGGGACATGGACTGGTACATAATCAGCATTCCCCTCGGTCCGCCAGCTCTTAAAGTGACTGTTCCCATCAAATAAGGGATGTTCACCACATCTGGAAATCATTATCATAAAAAAGTTCACAGCAGCGCTCCCACAAACCCTAAAAAACACTCAGTTGTGTGCGGGCCCTCTGCTTGTTCACCGTTCAGTGAACTCAATAGCCGGCCGCCACCAGCAGGGGGCGCTCCCTCCCCTCATGTCCCTCGCCGCTCTCACATCACCCTCTCCCACACCGAGGCCGGCTGCCACACTCTGCTTGTCTCCTAGCAACCACAGAACCCTGCCTCCAATCACTACGGATACCGGGAGGGATCGAGGGAGGGAGGGAGGGTGTGAAAGAGGCGGAGGGAGAGAGAAGAGGATGTGAGAGGCTGGTTTGATAGGCTTCAGCATCCCGAGCAGCAAAAACTAATAGTGTGAAAAGGTACAAAAGTCGATGCAAAGGGTTCCAGAGGTGGGTCGTGTTGGGTGTTGGGTGGGAGAGGGTGTTGGGTGTTGGGTGGGAGAGGGGAATTACAGAACCAAGGCTCTCAGGGACATGTCGAGATCATAATTCAAATCCGGCGTATTACAGATTGGGATGTGGAGAAGAGTGATGGGCCCAATTAAGCCCGATGGTCTTGAGGGTCCCGTAGCCTCCACTGCTCATGGTCCTCCCCCTTCTATCCCCCAGTCCTCCCCACTCTCACCCACCTTCTCCCCTATAGCCCCATTGCATTTGATGGTGCCATCATCATCATCTTCATCATCATCTCTGCTCCGTCCTTGGGACTCTCGTTGTGGGCCTCTGCGCTTTATCACTCCACTCTTCCTCGAGGGTCTGTCCTCTTCTCTCCGGTGATCTATGTTGCTCTCTCCCACACACACACACACACACACACACACACACACACACACACACACACACACACACACACACACACAAGCAGCTCCAGTCCTACATTTGCATCATACAGTCTATGATTGCATCACACACAAGTCACGTATTTGCGGCATATAGTCTCACGTTAGATATCACGATTGCAGACCACAAAGAAAACGCACTTCGCACACGTATACACCTACACATGCTCGTCACTCACAGTCACAACACACACGCTTTTCACACGGCCTTTGTGTGATGCGACGGTGACCTTATGGACGCTGGACCTCGCATGACGGGGGTTGAGGAAGACTCCAGTGACACAACAGGAGTCACAGTTGATAGGGTACTAAAATAAAATAAATACAAATAATGTAATATACACAACAGCTTGTGACATGATCGCAAGGTGTTGTATGTGCGGTGCGGTGTCAGCTTGCAGATACATCAATATTTAACATGGCCCGCCTGTTGCATCTTGTGATCACTGTTCATTTCATGCATTTAATTCAACCTCCGGCCGGAGAGCCTCTAATGCGGGAATAAGACTTTTGTTGTTGCTGCACATGCAAACTAAAGAACACATTCATGACATCTATACAACAACACGAAGAAGCAACAGTGACGCCACATGCTGTCATGTGATGCGGTTAAAACTCATTGGTTGAACTCGCTCACATCCTCACATCCTCCACGGCATCAGACGAGTGCATCGTCCTTCTGAGGAGATCTGTAGAGCACAGAGAGCGGCGCGTTAATACAATGTGCTGCAAAAACTTTAAGAGACGGGGGAGGGGGAGAACATGTGTATGGTGTGTGTGTGTGTGTGTGTGTGTGTGTGTGTGTGTGTGTGTGTGTGTGTGCAAGAGGGGTTGATAAAGAAAGAGAAAACGCCGGCTGCTGTTGCCGAGGCAACCATCTCTCTCTCTCTCTCTCTCTCTCTCTCTCTCCTCTTTAACCCTTTCCGCTCAGCACTTCCTTTTACCCTTCTGTCTTTTACGATCTCTCACTTGTTGATGTCCTATCACTCCATCTGTCCCCCTCTTTATCGCATTCTCCCTTCCTCTCTCTCCATCTCCCTCTCTCTCCACCTCTCCCTCTTCTTCTCTCTGTCTCCCTCTCTCTCTCTTTCTCCATCACTCTCCCTCTCCATCTCTCTCTCTCTCTATCTCTCTCCATCTCTCTGTCTCCCTCTCCATCTCTCTCTCTCCCTCTCTCCACCTCTCCCTCTTCATCTCTGTGTCTCCCTCTCTCTCTTTCTCCATCACTCTCTCTCTACATCTCTATTTATCTCCACCTCTCCCTCTCTCTCTCCACCTCTCTCTCTCCCTCTCTCTCCATCTCCATCTCTCTCTCTCCACCCATCCATCTCTCTCTTTCCCTCTCCCTCCCTCTCTCTCCCCTCTCTCTCTCTCGCTCCCTCTTTCTCTCTCGCTCCCCCCCTTTTTCCCTCTCTCTCCATCTCCATCTCTCTCTCTCCCCCTCTCTCCATCTCCATCTCTCTCTCCATCCGTCCATCTCTCCCTCGCTCCGCTCTCTCTCCTCCTCCCCCCACACTAAATGAGTGGCTCGTGAGCTCCTCGGTCTCTTCTTCCTCCCCATCCTCATCCTCATGTCGGCACACCTGTGGCTTTGTCTGCACACATGTGTTTTGTTCTCACTGAATCATTCTGCGCGCGAGAACAGCAACAATTTGTGCCGAAACGTGTTAAGTATCAGGAAGTCGTTGCTTCCTCGCAGGTGTTAGTGATGACTTGAACACATGAGGGGTGTCAAAGTGGTTAACTGCCCTGAAGAGTACATTTGAAAGTACGAGCACATCATTTATTATTTTATTTGGCACATCATTCTGTGTAAAACTGTCATGTTGGAACTTGGTCTTTCTGGACAGATGAAATAAACCCAAACAGGCTAGCTGTGTCCACCTGTTTCCAGTCTTTGTGCTAAGCTAAGCTAACGGCTGCGGCTTTACATTTGGCACATGTTGAAGCAAGTAATGGTCGTCCAGGGTGTAATGGCGTAATGTAATGTAATGTAATGCAAGTACAGGTTTTCCGGGCACTTCCAACTGGTAGGAGACCCCGGGACCCCCCAGAATGAGCTGGACAATGTTGCGTGAAAGGGAAGCCTGGGTCGGCCTGCTGGGCCTGCTGCCACCGCGACCCGGATAATGGATGGATGGAAGGAGGAAGCAAGTAAGTGTATTTCACCAAACATCAAACTATTCCTTGAGAGCATGCATTGCCCTGAGTGCCGCCCAGTTCTACTCCTGTACGTTTACAAACCTCAGCCGAAACCAAACCAAACTGAGCTCCACACATTAATCCTCACCAAGAAGCCATGAAGGCCGCCTGCCTGACGAGGGAGCGCTGGGGAAGAGCGGATCGGCAACAGTATCCAACTACCTCAATGAGTGCATGGCACGCCTTTGATTTATTTATCATATGGCTGGGCGATATATTCATTTCATGCCGATATCAGGAAATTAGATAGTAATACGTAATAAGTGTTGTCTTTTCCCGGCTTTATAAACTGTGTTATAGTAGAGTGGTGTAAACTTTCTGAACTTACCAGATTGTTCAAGCTGTTCTAATCTTTGCATTTAACCACTTCGTCATTTTATCCACATTACCTGTGATTATTTATCAAAAAGCACCGCTGGTCGTCGCATAAAATATATTTTGCTGTCAGGACGTAAAGAGAATTTAAACCAATATAAACAATAAAAAACGCTTCAACATAAATTGCCACGGTGCCAACCTCAACTAGTATTTGTGTCGCTGTTTGAATGCTGCATCATAAAAAAAAAAGCCTCTACCCACAATCAGATATTCTATACGTCGCGTTTATTGATCCCTTACAGTCTCATTTACACATCATGATGCTGTTTAATCAGTGGCTGATGTTCCTCCACAAGGAGCTCACACACACACACACACACACACACACACACACACGGTGTCCAGGCAAATCAAATCTCAAGGAACAGTTTGTCCCTGTTGTGCGGAGGGGAGCGTAATCAGCACACGTCAACTGCCTTCCGTTATACCAAATAGTGATAATTAAGTTTAAATGCACTGATGGAAATGTAACAATATTACTATAAATAATATTCTTTATTTTCCATCGCTGCCTCGCTGCATAATAAATCCTGTTGCTAGGTAACTGTTAATTGTCAAGGTATACTTCATGAAGAGAAAGGGACAGGGATGGAGGAAAAAGGTAGGAGAGTGACAGAGCAGTGCCACACACACACACACACACACACACACACACACACACACACACACACACACACACACACAGCTGAGAGATATTCAACAAGCGAGTCTTCTAAGGTCACAGGTTTCAAGGATGAAGTGAGTTGAATCACTGAAGGTGACGCTCTTACTGTAGCCCCTCTGTCATCTGTCCTTCTTACCGCTCTTCTTCTCCCTTCTTCCTGCTCCTCCTCCCATTCTCCATAATCCAGCGGAGTCTCATCCATAACTCACGGGCCCCTCTTTCTTTTATTACCATGCACGATGCCCCACCACCACCTCTCCCTCCGCCCTAATAACTCAAGTTGACGCACAATATAAGGGGGCATTGGAGGGAGTAAGAGTGTGATAAAGAAAGTGAAAGAGAGGAGGCGGGGTGGGGGAGAGAGAGAGAGAGAAATACAGAAGGAAGGGACGCAGTCTCAGTGGCCGAGAGGCCGACAGGAGGACGAGAGGCAGAGGGAGAGCGAGGTGGAGAGCGAGGTGGAGAGCGAGGTGGCGCCTCTGACAGGCGGCTGAATTAGAGCCGTTGATGGCTTCGGCCTTCAGATACAGGCTTCTGTTCAGACAGTCAGACTGTCCAGCTCTCCAAACCAGAAAAAGAATCAACCTGTATATCATTCAGGTAATCTGTGACACCGCACTGTAGCGCAGCTATTGATATTTCCCATTTAAGGAGGTGTGCAAACTCACATGTGAATCTCTTACTAATATATCTTGTCCCCCCCACACACACACCTCACCCTCCATCAATAATTGAATAAGTCTCGCTCGCCAGTGTGACTGAAAAATGAATGTGAGCTAGGAGTGAGGGGATGATGGATGAGGAGGTGGGTGCCACCGTAGATGCCGAGTGCAGGTATAAAGGTGAGAACAGGTCAGAGATTTAGCATACAGAGTGGATGCTAAGCTAGTTAGCATTGTCCCGGCAAGCAGCCTCACTGATCCGGACTGTGTTTGCTCTCGTCAGCAAGTTTACCATCACGCCTCTGAACTTCCCCTGGCAGACGATGGGGAGCTGTGGGGAGCGCAGGTGTGAAGATGCACCTGGGCGGTGGCTTTTGGCCCTTTAGGCCCTTTAGGCCACAAAGCAAATGAACACTGCTCTCCTGTTCGGGCACAAAACCTGCTTGTGGTGCTGGTTTACCTCCACCTTTGACCAGATGAGAATGCGAGAGGTCTCTGAAAGTAATCGTCGAGTCACTGGTCCTGATCAATAACCCTGTCAAACCGGTTTGTACTATGGGGGCGGTACAAACTCCTGCTGCATCTTGAAGTCACTCTGGATAAGATCGGCTTGTGAAAATGTGAAAATGTATCATTTACGGACTGCACAGCCCAGCTGTTCAACGGTGGGAAGAAAAAAGAAAAGAGAAAGAACGGTTGTTTTTGGAGGTAATCACAGCTAATCATGCACTTCTCCATATTGAGCATGTCTTTACATTTCAATGAAGGGTCATCAGGATTCAAACTTGGCTGCCGTTGCTGTGTGTGCATGACATGCAATGTTTTAACGCACGCATGCTGAAAAAAGAGCTGAGGACATGAGCCGCCGAGCTAACTGCACACCAGCTCAGCTTTGGTTTTCTGCGGGATGCTTCCGCCTGTATCCTCCTGCTTATTATTCACACATTTAAATACATTTGCACAGGGGACCTGCTCAGTGCAAGAACAATATCACACTGTTTGCAACTGAACGGCGTCGGAGGCTGCAGCCGGAAGATAAACGCCCTTCTCAATGTCAGTTTGATGGCAATTGCTGAGACAGGGGAGGGTTTTCTTCATTTACTTCCATCAACCAGATTTTTCAATCTGTCCCGCTTCCCCGACCTCAGATAATTATTACGCATTGTGAAAGACGCCCTGAACCCCAGTGTTGATCTCTCCTGGATGAATCAGTGGTGAAGCCTTACAGTGGGAACCGGATCAGGTTTAAAAATGTAATCACACAACAAGTCTCAGGCAGGTACCCGCACTGCTGCAAAGTCCAGCAGGAGCAGTCATGGTGTGTGTGTTAGTATGTGTGTGTGCGTGTGTGTGTGTGTGTGTGTGTGTGTGTGTGTGTGTGTGTGTGTGTGTGGAGGGAGGAGAGAGCAGCCTGAGAGAGCAGCCTGAGAGAACCCTGAGGGCTGTGTGGAGCGCCAGCAGCAGTGTGTGTTGTTGAGGGAGCAGACCCAGAGCCCACCACCATACAGTCACCATATGGCCATGAGAGAGAGAGAGAGAGAGAGAGAGAGATGGATGGATGGATGGATGGATGGATGGAGAGAGAGTGTGTGTGACAGGAAGATCATGCATTTGTGAAAGTCTGTGAAAGAGAGAGGCAAAGGACTCAATGAAGGTTTCAGATTATGTGTGTGTGTGTGTGTGTTTGTGTGTGTGTGTGTGTGTGTGTGTGTGTGTGTGTGCGTGTGTGTGTGTGTTCTGGGAGAGAAAGGAGGTACAGAGCCAGGCGGACTGTCTGAGCGTCCACTACAGTGGGCAGGGGAACGGGAGAGGACGGAAGGGGAGGGACTTATTTGACGCATAAATACGGCGGCAAAGTGAAATGAATCCACAGTGAGGTCATGTAGGTCAGAGGAAACACAAAAGGCTTAAAAAGACTCGGTGCCATATGCGTGAAACTTAGTTTTTTATTATTAATACTCAACACTTCATTTTGTTCATCATGTACAAAGAGAAAGGATAGTCTTATTTGAGCACTTATAATCGTAGATATCAGTATTATCCTTATTAGAAGTACCTTAATGTTTTTTTGTTTTTTCTGCGATTTTGTCATGACGCGGTTCATTTTTGTTATTGAGATTACTTTGATCGTTTCCATACAAAAAAAAACAACCCAAACAAGGTAAATGTTTTTCCCCCAATATTCAGTATTTACACAACCTGTACAATTATTTATTTTTGTGTTGTTTTCTGTTCGTATGGTGTAAAAATTTGGGGGCATTATTTCAAAGAAAAGGGCCACAAAAAGAGAAAAGAATGGCCAAGAATAATATTATGTATATCATTATGTATACAATTGATACTATTCATATGTTACATCTTTGTTAACCCACAGTAAATCTAATCAATGTGTGTTCACCTTGTGAAATACATTTAGTAGCAACCCCTGATGCCTTTTTCATTCTTGACTGTATGAATGATGACGATGGAAAATAGCAATATTAAACCAACAAAACTGTACACAATTTAATAGAAAATTTTGTATGCATCAATATAAAGCAATATCAATACATATTAATACACGCACACACAGATAGATCTTTAAAATATGAGCAAACAGCTTCTGCAAATGAATTAGAGTGAACTGGAAAATTAAAAGCAGCTAAATTACATGGAGCTTCACAACAAATCAATCGCATAATATCACAGTATAATTCTTCCTATCTGCATGTGATTTGTTGATTTAAAAAAAAAGGAAAGAAAACCAACACACTATGATAGAAATATTGATGTCAAATACATTTTCACGAGTCAGTTTAACCGGTACATCGATCCCTGTGGCTGACCCCGTCATGCTCTCGTTTGGTCCCATGTGTCAGTGTCCCTTACAGAAAGAAAACACACGTGAGCTGAGGGTGATATCCCCCCCCCTCCCCCCACCTACCTACAGGACGTCCCACACCCGCTAACTTGCCACAGCCGTTTGTTGCGTTGTAAAAATGTGACACAGTGTTTTTTCAAAATGTGTTGTGGAACGCTCGTGTGCAGAGAAGTGAGCCCGGGACCAAGCGGGCCGTGAGGGAAATTAAATAAAGAATACATAAAAAACCTCTGGCGAGCCATGCTAACTCTGGCTGAGCAGCTGGAGGTGGTAAAGGCCCGATGATAGCATGTTTACCACAGTGTCAGGTGCACCTTTGACCTCCCAACCGGCAGCTGGACGCCGGCCCTGCAGCTCGCCCTCCACTGCGTGAAACCCACCCACAAAAAAACAAAACCAAGTTGGAGGGAAGTGATGAATTGGCACATACAGTGTACAGTAAGAGCTTGTTTTCTGTTTTGTCATCCTGTTTATTGCAAATGAGGAGAAGGATCGTGGTGGCTTGTACGGGGGAGAAAAAAAAAATGCAAACCCAACAGAGTTTACGTGCACACGGATACATTTTTCACTTTTCAATCAACCCGCTAGACATGAAAGCAGTTGAGGAGAAAAACAGAAGAGAGATGAATTTCTCTCCGAGGGCCGTGGCGAGGATTATAGAGACTTATTGGAATCAGTGCCATACAGAAGAAGACCGGGGGAAATAACGTCCGACTGCATGGGGGACAAACTTGCATATGTACACAACAAATTACAAATCATATCTCCCGTCTCATACTGAGAAACAAGCGGTGCACAAAGTTGCACAAATATAAATTAGAATCCAAAGCTTTTAAGTGTTTCCAGCTGTCAAACAGCACAGGTTAGTAACAGGCGAGCTATAATATAGCAACAGCAGTTGATTCCCCCAAAATGAGACATGACAGGACAAATGTTGCACCTTTTAATAAGGGGTTGCACAAATGCATTTCCGCGTTAAATGGATTCTCGATAAGATGGAACTACACTCGCTCTCGGTTCTCGGGTAATATTGTGCCGAAATCCTCAGCAGTATTAACATAAACTCTGGGGAATGTGTGTGTGTGTGTGTGTGTGTGTGTGTGTGTTTATATAAATGTGTGTGTGTGTGTGTGTCCTTTACCACAGTGATGTATAGCCCAAACATAGAGAGGGAACAGGATAGGCCGGGCCGACGATGGCTCTAAATTCTGTGTGCAATCAACGTTCGAGCCCGGGTTTAAAAATAAATAAAGACAAATATCCTCTACGTTTTTTCAATAAGGAATCGCTGCTTTAAAAATGAAGGATCACAATATACTGCCTCTATACGCAAATATCATCTATGTATACACGTAATATTGTATTCCATAAATGTGTAGATAATTGATTTTTTTATTTAAAAAGCATGAAGAAGAGCTTACCTTAAAAAGAGAGAATCTAAACACAATTCAAGGGAAGCTTAGCAAAGACTCCTAAACTAAACTTTCCCTTTTTATCACCAAACGTCTACACCTACAGTAAATTATCCTCGATTTCCAACACTTTAGTGAAAATATGAAAAAGCATAATCTTAACATAATCAGTATACTCATTGGTAAACTATCATAATTAAGTAAACATGAGATTTAAAGAAAAAGAGGTTCAATTATATCACTTATGATTAGTAATATTTGTGTCTTAACTATATTTTTGCATATTTTTGTTCATGAGTTTTTTTTGTTTTTGAGATTTTTATCATGGTTTTCTTTATTTCTTAAATTGCTGTAAAACATATTGAAACGTACATCCTGTCTGTCTGTTTACTGTACAAAGTGAAAAGAGTTTTAAATATATTATTTACAGGGAAAAGATTGAACGTACAAATGCTGACGCTGATTGATGCCCACTCCCAAGTCTCGTTGCTTATTTCCTCGTCAGTTCCTGGTCGCCTCCTTATGCCATCTCGCTGATAATGGTTGACCTGAACTTTCAAAAATGTGTGCGTATAAAAATTCCAGAGATCCCAATCTATTTATTAGGAGAGTCATCGGGGAGGTGGGGGTGGATGGATGGATCTGTTTGATTTAAGGCTAACTCGATCAGTCTCACATTGACGGTGTTATCTGTGGAGCGAGGGAAGGACAAGAGGCGGCTGAACTTATGGAGAGTTCCTCGCACGTTAGTGGGGGGGGAAATGTAACAACTGTAATCATTCAATCGTGATTTGCTTCCCTCCACACACACGCGCACACACACACACACACACACACACACACACAAGCACGCCAACCTTTTAGATTAGGGAATAAGATCGCACTCCAACACCTGGCAGCGCTCCTGCGCAGTCAGCCCTTGAACTTCTGACACCGCCAGCCAATCGAAGATCAAACCTTTAAAATGACTTAAAGAGGCTTCTTTATTCTGTACAGTAATACGATGAGTCATCATGGGGCTGGGGGGGGGTGATGGGATGATAAGGCATGTCTACTGAGTGCCTGAACCTACACTGAGTAATAGGTCCTGTGCAATAAACGAGGCCTCTCCAGCTCAAAAGGACTATCTACATCAGTCGGAGGGGAAAAGGCCGGAATGCGTTGGCAAGATGGCCGCCTTCCGGACGCCTCCGTCGGTGTTTCAGAGGGCTCTTTCAATTAGACATCCTCCTCAGCTCAAGCTTCAATCGGCATCATTGTCACAGGGCAACAACACGTCTCCTACATGTTCTGTTGCACTTCGCCAACTAAAAAAACAACAACAACAGTGCATATATTAATCATACACAATGTACAAACAAAGCTTTCTGTGTGCGCGGCTCTCCGACCGCTTGCGTGAGTGAAAAGTGACGCCTACATCGAGAAACCGGCGAGAGAGGCCAAAAAAATAGCGAGTGCCTGGTGACTGCTATCCTGTAACACCTGAATAAAAAGAAGTGGTCTGAAGGCTGCCGGGTTGTGAAGGTGAGAATGCGTCGGTCCGTCCGCGGCATCCTGAAAACATCCGGCTCGTAAAGCGCCGCCCCAAACTCGACGTACAAAAGAATCTTACGAAGTTATAAAACATCCTCCCCCCGTGTATCTTAAACCCCGCCGCCGGTCGTCGCGTCTCGAGCCCGCTGTACATTTTCACCGCAGCTTTGGCTCGTAAGCGCGTCGGGAACACCGAGCAGCCGAAAGGCGCGCCGGTCCGTCCCGGTGCCGCGAGGGCCGCGTGTGAACCGGAAGGACACGCCCACTGGAGACCATTAAGGCACGTCCTCCCTCTCAGTGTCTTCAGCTCCGGACGAAACGTGTCGTTCACAGTAACACAAGTTCAGACCGACAAAATCTGCATGTGTTTAAGTGTGTGTGTGTGTGTGTGTGTGTGTGTGCATTTGATTTGTAACTTCTTGGAACATCAAATGAGGATCTGTCGGCTCTAAATGTGTCCGCCAGATCCTGTTTTCCCACAAGGAGCAAATAAATGTATGAGCATGGAGTAAAATATTCTACAGAACACAGAAAAAAAAGGACTTCAGTCTTTCTGGCTTGTTGGCTGAACTTAAAACAACCTTCCTGCTGCAACTACAGATACTAACACAGTAGTGAAATATTATACCAACAGAACATAAAACAAGAAAAACTTAGTGATATCATAAGCAGTGGTATAGTAATCAGCACTAGCGTCTTTGTTATTCACAATGTTATCAATATTATTGTTGTTCTTATACCCTGTTTTCTTTTTCTTTTTCTAGAAGAATATCTTATTATCATTCATGATTGTATTTCTCATAGCAAACAAGATCATCTCTTTTGGCGTCAGGGATGAGGAGAGGAGTAGGCAGGACGGGCCGGGCTGAGAGAGAGAGAGAGAGAGAGAGAGAGAGAGAGAGGCTCTCGTTCTCTCTTGTGTCGCGGCTCTGTGAAACGTGACAATGTCTCCTTTCCGCGGGGACACAGGGGCAGATGGGCCGCTCGCTCTCGCAGTCTTTCCTCAGCGGGAGCTCTCAGACGGCCGTCACATCGCACCAGGCTCACGCGTCCAATATCAAACGAAGACGAGGTGTCGCCTCTCTGCGATAATAACCAAGTACACGGACTTCTGCCTTGCTGGCGGACGAAGCGATGGAGTCTTTGGGGGGGATGTTGAGGGGAACGTTGATTGACTGTGTTTGAGCAGCTTTGGCCGTTTCTGAGAGAGGGTTCACGTCCCACATCCCCTCAGGGTTTTTGCAAAATCAAGATGCCCGCCTTTCCCGCTCATCTTATTTTGCTTTTCACTCTCTCCTGCATTACCTCATCGTTCTGTCCCAATATGGGCTAGGGGTCGCAGTGTGTGGACAGTGTCTTTAAAATCATCCCTGATCTCCTAACACCGCTCGCCTCCCCCTCCTCCCTCGGCACCGTCCCGCTCCTCCTCCTCTTCTTGCTCTCACACGTCAGACTCAATGCTGGAGAGTTTCTCGTACACATGGCCATTGCTTCCGTTGAAGGGACGCGGGGGGCCGACCCCCAGCATGGAGCCGTGGTGGTTCATCCCACCGAGGCTGAGCTCTTTCGGGAACCGGGGCGTCACGTTGGACATCACCCCGGCTGTGGCGGACGCCGGCAGGTATGACGTCGTGCTCATCTGGCTCCTGAAGTCACTTCGGCTGTTTTTGGCAACTTGTTGCTGCTGCTGTTGCTTTTTCATGTAATATTGTTTGGCTCCGTGCATCAGACACTGGTCGTCGCCAAACGTGGGAATAAAGGGGTTTTGGTTTACCCTGTCGGGGTAAAGCGATTTGGATAAAGAGAACCCTCCCCCACCTCCTCCTTCCATCAAAGACCTATCCCTCTCTCGCATGTCTCTCTCTCCGACGGAGCGCCGGTGGAGGCCCTCGCCGCCTCTGAACAGGCCGAATGGCGAGCCGGGTCGTTTCCGGTTCTCCCCTCCGTAAAACAACGGGTCCCTGTCTCGCTCCCTTTCTCTCTCCGAGCCCCCGTGGCGCTCAAATATGTGCGCGAAGGGGCTGGTGCCCTCCATGTAGCGTTCTTTCTCCTTCAAGCTGACGCTCCGGGGTGGAGGCAGCATCCCTCCCATACCTGCGCCGCTCATCCCGCCGCCGCCGACGCCTCCGAGGCCCCCCATCAAACTTCCCATCCCGCCTGACTCCTCTTTCTGAAGGTCGACAAATGCGTCATACGAGTGCTGCCGCCTCAGTGGTTTGCCGAAGCCTCCGCCCTTCCTCCTCTGCTGGCCCTGAGATTGAGACTGAGGGCCGGCGCCCATGCCTCCCCCTCCCACACCTTTCCCTCCCCCCATCTGTTCCAAGAGGTGGTTGTTGTCCTCGCTGATATCGTAGAGGTTTCCTGTTTTTTTACAGCCCTCGCAGCGCATGCAGGTCGCAGAGCTGGGGCGGCTGTTTCCTCCGCCTCCCGAGGACCCGCAGTTCATGCCCCCGCCGTAGCCTCCACCACCCCCGCCTCCGTGCATGGACATCTGCTTGCCCACTCCCACCCCGCTGGCCCGACAGTTCCTGCACTCCCACTCTCCCCCTGCCAGCCCAGATCCTCCCACACTCTTTGGATCTGGCTTTTTGGGTTTGCTCTTAAGGAAGTCATCCACAGGAACCAGGGTGGTGCAGGGCCCCACTCCTCCGTCTCTACTCCCAGGGCCCTCCGTCAGGTCCACGTGTTCCCACTGAGGGACGCCCTCTTTGGGACGAAACTGGTCCAAATAAAAATCTCTCACGCTCTCCTTTTCTCTGAAGATATAGGTGTTCCCATCGTTGTTTCCTCCTCCTCCTCCTCCTCTCTTCCGTTCGGCGGGCAAAAGCGGTGGGGAGGTAGAGCGGTGGCCGTGGTAGTGGTGGTGGCTGATGTGGTAAGGTTTCCTCCGGTAGCCCAGCTCGATCTCGTCCAGCTCCCGTCTGGACTTGGCAGAGGCCGGCCTCTTTTTCAGGCTATCGCGGTATTGTTTGCGCTTCTTGGCGTTACCCTCCAGGTTTCCGTAAGTTACCGTGTGCGTGGAAATGTCCGAGACATCGGACCGTATATTTCCCTCGTCCTCTCCTCTCCCTCCGCAGTAGCCGTGCCCCGGGACAAAAGTGGAACTCGAGGCGCCTCCCTTGAAGGAGAACTTCCCGTACAGGTCCGGCAGCCCTCCCTTGAAGCCCTGGCTGGGAGGAGGAGTCTGTCCCGACAGCAGGTCGAACTTGCTCATGTTCCTGTGGGTCAATGCTGAGCAGGGCTGCGTGGTGAAGATAGGGGCCACCCCTCCGCCCAGGCTGTCACAGTCGAACATGCCACCCTCCAGAGAGCTCGCACTGCCCAAGCTGTGGGGCCGGTTGACCGGCGGCCCGCTGAGCCCGAGCGCTGAGCCGTGGTGGTGCAGGTAGTGGTCCTGGTACAGGTTGCTGTCCTTCGGGTGGAGGTTGCCGAACGTCCTCTCCACCTCGCTGATGTAGTCGCTGAACATGTTGTCCTCCGGCGGGTACGGCGGCTTGCAGTCCGAGTGGCCCGCCAGGCTGCGCCGGTGTTCAGAGATGTCGTAAACGGAGGATTCCCGGCGGATGAAGTCCAGGGCGCTGTGTGGGGAGCCGTTCACCCCCGACAGGGACGCCATGTTCTTGGCGGTGCGCAAGAGGCGCATTATGTTGGAGTGGGTGTTGTTCATGGTGGCTGATGGGGAGTTCAAGGCCGAGCTGCTCTTCTCTTCAATCTGCACCCCGTGGATGCAGCTGTAGATGCCCTGTGTGGGGAGATAGAGGAAAGAAGCAGCATTAGAGAGGGAACATTTGGACAATTTTACCATTATTCCTCACTAATAATGTACTCTAATTTGACAGAAACATTCAAACTGGCCCTCTTTTAAAAACCCAGATGACGCAACATGAGGACAGCTCTTTCTGCTGATGCTGTTCATAGCTTGCTCAATAAATACAGGAAGTAAAAGCGGCTGTTACATATCATTTATCGACAGTAGCATGTAGTATATCAACTGGTCTGAGATAAAGTGAGACAGTGCAAGTGAGCATGAAGATTCAGAGAGGATAGTGGAGCCGCATGGTGGATGATTGATAAAGGCAACGGGGCTGTAAACCCCCCCTGGGTCTCACTGGTCAATACCTTTCATCAATGTGATTAGAATTCAGCTGAACAATATCCTCCGGCAGTTATTAAACACCTTAGTTCCCGTAGAGCTCGGCGCCGCGACACAATCTCCTTCGGAAGAGAAAGGCCATGCCAAGGAGACGCCGGCTGAGCGTTGCAGTGACAGAAAGATAAACTGCACCATTTGCATCCAGTGATGTACGGTACAATATTCAGATAAAAATGGATGTGCAGAGGAGAGCCAACCAGGCATGACGGATGGGGACGGTAAAGGATCAGATCAATTCCAAACAATGATTTTGCTCAGTTTTTCTGGTCGTCTGCGGAGGACCACGGAAATAAAGGGACGCTTCTGGCCGCTGTCAAGAGATCAGAGATCCGCTGACCTCCGTCCTGCTCGCCACTGCTGAGATCAGGGCGAGGAGTTAGGGGTCAAGCTGGCTGTCAAATCCTCTCTGCTGCTACGCTGTTACTCTCCAAACCTCCTCCTTTTCGCCATTAATATGAGTCGTTGACCCTCAGCTCTCCTTTCCCTAGCCGGCCATACCACGTTAGTCAATTAGCTACATGGACACAGCCTGCATTGCAGCAAGAAAGGCCTTCATCCCTCATTCCACTTTTATAGGTTATTACTTCCTTCAATTTCACAGTCTGTTAACAGCCGAGTATGTAAATCTTGACAGTGGCTGAAACCAAGAGGTTAGCAAAAACAAAAAAGGACTCATACATGCATTTCGAGAAATATGGGCAAACGTATACGCCCACCTGTGTGATATTTCAGGGGGTTTAGAAGCATCTTTCAATGTTTATCTGGTCCTTTGCCGTCTCATCTGTGTTTCTTTTTTCCATCTGCCTGTTTATACAATTCGTCATCACTTTATATCTTTTGTTTTTCTTCTTTTATTGTCTCGATTACACCCCACCTGCTGCCAAAATCTGTCACATCCTCCCTCCCATGACTTTTATGCGACAACATCCTCCCATTTTGGCCGGACTTTTCCAGGAGCAACCACCTTTATCTCCCTTTTAGGTTTCAACCTTTATAGACGGCAAAGTTGTGTCTCGTTGAGAAGACATGACGTTTTAGAGCGAGCTTAAGCTGAATATTTGTGTGGTTTTTAAGCTTTTTTCCTTTCGGCACGCACACACACGCAAGCACAAATAAGCAACAATAAGTTAATACTGTAGTGCATCAAGTCTTGGACATTTAACAAAGTGATGCTGCTTCGTATTCAACAGCAGATTTAGTTTACTCCACATGCCCACATAATGTAACAGTTGGCAGATTGCTGCGGCCCGCCGCTACTGTAGCTGATTATTTGGGCAGGATGTGTGAATAGCAATAACTGTGGCCTGAGGCTTTGCTAAGAATTTTCAATCCACCGGGGGAATCACAGCAAAATCTATAAGTGATTACACTGGAACAGAGAGGCAGGAAATCAACAAATAACTAGCTGCCCCTATGTGCGCTGGCACATGCTGTGGAGGGCCCATTGTACCGCTGAGCCGCAGCTCATAATGTAATAGAGCCTGCGTGTGGTGGAAGAGTACGGGGCTCAATGCAAATGAAGCTTGGCCGAGATGTGATGCGAGTGCTGCGAGAAGTAGGAGTGATTAAACCTCCAATACATTTACTGTTCTGCAGCCATTAGAGGCCTTTTAAATCAATATAATTAATTTGTTTCAGTGTTGCAGGTGGGACCCGGAGGAGCAGGTAGCCAGGGGACGGCCGCTCGCAGGGCGGGAACCCTAAGCCGTGACCGACGCCACGTGACTCACGCCGACCGGAACAGATGTCTCATTTTTTACACTGCTGGGCTTAAATGTTAATTGCAGCAATAACAATAAAGTTTATTGGATTAGGCTGTGAAATTAAAAAAGCGGAATTAATCTGAGTGGCAGAGCAAAGGAGGCGGAGAGGGTGGGGGTGTGTGGGGGGGGAGATGGCCAAGACTGGAAAGAAACACTCGAGTAAATGAGGAAGAGACAATGTGAGGCTGTGGCCAAGGATTTCGGAAAGATAATAAACCGTAATTTCCACTATTGTTTCATAAATGCCCAGGCTCGCTGCTACATATTCAAATGAACGCCCCGTGAATATTATCCCCCTGAATATTTTAACATACTGATTTATCTGGCTGTATTGGTGGACACTCAGTGTTCATTTGTGTTGTCACATTGTAGCTGAGACAGAGGTAATTTCTGTAAATGAGAGCAATAACTGGATGTTACACAAGGCATAATTGCTTTCAGCTCCAGGCCCCGTACAAATTATAATGATGTGATAACAAAACAAAAAAAAAACAGCAGCCCAACTGACATTTTAGCAACTGATATCTCACGCTCCTTCATCGCAAACGGACACGCGCACGACCATAACCACGGCGACGGCAACAACGTCAAATTAACACCGCACAAAATAATCAAAGTTGGGCACTGGAGCGCAATATTAGAGCAAAGGGGGGGAAACATTTCTACCCCCCCTGTAGCCTTGCTTTCTTGGCACAAGCAGCTCCGACACCACAGCAGCATATCAAATGTGGTGTTTGTGTGTGTGTGTGTGTGTGTGTGTGTGTGTGTGGGGGGGGGGGGGGGGGGGGGGGGGAGGCTCTCTGCTGTAAATTAGCCACGTGGTTTCGCCTGCAGCGGTTCACCTTCAGAGGCACACAGTGAATTACACCCAAGCCATGTCAAAACAATTGGAATGCAAATCAAATACCTCGGGGGTGACTTTGGTCTCCTGGGATTCAGTAATCTACCCTCCTCGGTTCTGTGGCCGAGTTTTGTTAAGTGAAATATTGATTTTGGCTCAACATTTTGTAAATATTTACCCCACGGACGTCAGACGGGCCTAACCGCCGAAAACAAAACGGAAAAAGCTGCAATATCGGTTTGGAAGTGAGAGTCTGGATCGGTTACATGCTCATTTACTATTTTTTTTGCGGCCCTAAAGCCTCGGAGGACGAAGCGGAGCAGCTGCAGACGGTAACGCTGATGAAGGAATGAAGGTCACCTGACGGACGAGGAGTCGTCGGTGACGCAGCCGTAAACAGGAGAATATTAACTTTTGGGCTGTTTTGCAAACAGAAGACAAATCTGGTGAGAAAGTGTAGTTGCTGGTTGCTGAATTCGGCAACCATACGGTGAATATCAGTCCCTCTATTTATCCTTTAACTCCTCACCCCGTCTTTCCCATCTTTCATCCCAAAGAGTGCTGACAATATTGATCAGGATTTATCAGGATTTATTTTATCTCTTGCTATCAGATGGGTGTATTTTGACGACTATGACAAGATAGGAGAGTTGTACGGCATCATGGTGAAAGCAGTGGAACAGAAGTATAGACGAAAGGACTCCGCAATGTCAGGCAATTTAGATCTAAAGTTCATCAGCTACAGTTAGCCACCAAAAGCTACTGGTCACACCAGACCAAGTGAGTATATTGAACTGGTGCGTTTCATTGCGACTTTGAAGAATGGGATCTTTCTTATTTCCAACGTTGCATTGTCTCATTTTAAACATTTAAAGGTTGCGTGGCAGTAAGTAGTGAAGTGTGCTACTACTGGGCTTGATTTGATGCTTGAAAACACAATCCTGATGTGAACTGCCACAGCTCCAGTGTGCTGGCAGACCTTACATGGCAATCAGGACTTTTGTTAAAAAGCACAAGCCATGGAACGCTGATGGTCATTTTTTCTGTGTTGCTGTCCAGACGAATATATTCACAATTCATTTATTCATTTTGACAACATTCTTGATATCAGCTTAAACGTCTCAGGACATTTTCCACCCGGTCTCACCCTGCTGATGGAGAAGACGAAGCCGGGCTGGCCGGAGCAGACGCCCATGAAGCAGAAGCGCAGCTGCCAGTAGAACCAGTGCTCGCAGATGAAGGTGATGAGCGACAGCGCCATGGCGGCACCGAGCATGTAGAAGACGCCGGCCATGTTGTCGATGTCCAGCTGGCTGGACATCACCTCGTTCTTCTCGTGGTGGCAGATCCCCGTTAGCCACAGGGACTCCAGCTCCTCCATCTCACCTGGATTGAGGAGAGAAGATGGGCAGAAGAGAGGAGAGGGAGGGAGGGTGGGATGGTAAAGACAAAAAAGAGACGAGACAAGAGGGAAGGGTGCACGATGACGACATGTGGAGAAGTGTTTTTATGACTCGCACGGGAATCAGAATGAAGAAAGTGGGAAGGAATGTGAAGTAAAATAGGAGAGAGGAGGGACATGATGTAATAACAGGATGGGGTTCGGAGGACACGAGGGATGGAGAGATGATGCAACAGAAGAAGAGAGGAGGGAAGATGGCGGGCAGGCGGTGGGAGGGGAGGGGAGGGGGGTCAGGGGAGTTAGAAACGAAATGCAGCCTTGAATTTTGCAGTACGCTTCATTGCAGACTGGAAGAGAGTAACACACACCATCGGTCACATGTAATTACATTGATCTTTTTTTTTTGGCACTCACTTCTGCAAATGATTGTGTTTCTATCTACCGAACAATATGCTCAAGCCTTCGGTTCAATGTGAGCATGCATCTACGCGGAGTGTTCATAAAAAAAACAACCCACAAGTGTTTGCGTATGTATGCATATGCACGTATGTGTGTGTGTGTGTGTGTGTGTATGTGTGTGTCTGATGCCGGTCCCTGAGCTTCGGGTCTCTTTTGTGGGTCACCTTCTGTTTCACCACGAGCTGTTCTCTATCAAAGCCGAACGCGGCAGGACGGGCTGCTCTTAATTAATCATACATTCAGCCGTTGCCGCTGCGCTACGGCGCGACGCTAACGCCGGAGCTCTGGCTGGCCGCTGAGCGTCAACAAGGAGCGCCACAGCATACAAACTCAGACACACACACTCAGACACACACACACCGTTTTGATGTGACGTGTACAACACTGTGGTCCGACGCTGTGAAAAAAAAGCAACGTCATTGATAATACTGGAGAAAAAAGTGGATCTTGAGTTAAGCTTGTTCCTGTTTTGAGTGGGACATTTGGCATGTTTGATGGATTTATCTCAAGCAAGTCAGTGTTTATTCTAAAACAGTTGGGTTGAGGCATTAAACTCCATTTTTACTTTGTAACCTACATTTAAAATCTAAAGTTTTTGGGAAATGCACTAGCACTGCTTTAGAGAATTAGATGAGAAGATCAATATCCATTGCAAGCCTATATGCTTCATGTGAATTAACTTAATTAATAAGTTAGCTTAGCTTAGCATACAGACTGATAAAGGGATAATCTGCTAGCATTGTTGTTATACCAGCACCTCTAAATTTACAAATTAACATGTTATATCTCATTTATTTTAATCCATAAAAAAACACTATTTTTTGTATGGGTGAATATGTGTGCAAACTATTTATTTATGCTAAACTAAGCTAAGCTAAGATATCCGGCCCAACGGTGTGTGCTTCTTAACTATAACTAGCGCGCACTGGGGCCCTTCATAACAACCGAACTCCGCTGAAAGCATGGGGAATAAAATAAAGGACAACATTGACTCTTTTTTTTCCGTTTGACTTGAGTCCCAAAATGATCAGTTGAGTGAGAACTTGCATAAAAGCTTCATGCCTGCAGCCCTGCTGTCCATCAGCTCACACACTTTATTGCAGGTTGTCATTCACGCCTGCTGTATGTAAGGATGCAACAGGTCCTTTCAAGCGGAGAGGGTCATTGAACTCAACACCTTCTGTAAATGACCTCCCATCCAACGCCGAATCAGAAAACCGCCGATAAAAATCGCCGTATCCTTTGTCCGCAACAGTTTTGGCATATTTTACTACCCAGACTCCCTTTCCAGCCCTCGTACCGGGCCACCCGGCGCTCCTCGGGAGCCCGATCGCTTTCTAGGTCACCAGGAGGGGAGTGGATGGCGAGGTGTGGCCGAGTGACAGTGAAACCCTGAGAGGGGCGAGGCAGGGCCGCGTGGCACAGGGCGACGTTACCGCGAGGCGACCCATATTCACACACACACACACACACACACACACGCCTAGAAAAGCAGGCACATACAAGCAAGTCTTACATACGTGTGTGAAAAACAATCAAACTTATAATCAATAAGTCAGGAACAATACACGCTATTATTAAATCGTATGTAGGCTGATAAAAATAAACTTGTGTCATAAATTGTCAGAATCTCTACACAACACTCTCCTTTCATCTTTCTAACACACATACACACACACACACACACACACACACACACACACACAATCTTGCTTACACGCACAGAGGCCTGACCCATATTCACACACACACACACACACACACACACACACACCCTTGCACTCACGCACATGCGGTGTTGAAATATACCAGGAGCTATGCTGGCACCCCTAACTGGGACGCACTATAGTGGGCCCCTGAGGGCCTTTGGTTCGGGGATGCTCACAACACGCTGGACCGTGCCCAAACCAACGAGAAACAACACACACACACACACACACACACACACACACACACACACACACACACACTCCACTCTGCATTGAGCTGCGTATCAAGACGGGACAGTGGGAAATGAGACGGGCGATGTCGCTAAAAACAAAGCGAGTGGCAGACATTCTGACTCACGATGAAGAGTTTTTGCTCCAAAATCATAAAGCATGTACCACGCGGGTCAGGAATGGACATTTTGAACATGTTCTGACTCATTAACGCCCCGGCTCGAGCTGACAGGAATGGAGCGTTTCAAGAGAACAAGCCCCGGGGAGCTTGGACAGTCTCCCATAAAAAGGCAAGCGGGATCATAAAGCACAAGGCTCCCGCGGTGGAGCTAAATCTCCAGTTATATTCTAAGCAGCGCTCTCCTACGGTTTCTGTCTATTCTTCACATATGCGAGAGTGGACTCACGTGTACTTTTGACTTGCAGAGGCAATTAATCACCACAATTGTAGTCGTAGACACAGGAATGACTGAGAGGAACTATGATTGTCTCACCTGACTTCAGAGGTTCTTGAAAAGACTGTATTTTAAAGACAGTACATGAGGCACATTTGGGAATAATTCATGTTTATTACAAGTATAATTTCTTTAGGTGGGGACTTACGTTAAAGGTGTTTCCTGCTCCGAAAGCAGACTTTATTTTATCAATGTTGGCTTCTAACCTGTTGAGTAAAACGTTATTATAATAGAAGAGACGAGAGGCCAAAGCCAACAATATAAGAAACAAGCCGGACGTCTCCTTTGATTTTCGCCTCAAGGTTTTTAATAAGAACTTGTGTTCCGTTCCTCACTGAGCAAAATGGGGCATTATCTCAGTGACTCACCCGTGCGTCTGTGACTTGTTATTTACTCCTCATCCCATCAACACAGCTGCATGCGTGACAGACTCTCTGCTTGCTCAGTGCATTAAACGGCGCGGCGCCGATGAATAAAACAGTGGAGGGGAACGCCACGTCTCACCGTCTCCAAAGAGCCCCAGGATGGCCAGGTCCACGTGCCTCTTCCACAGCGACTCCTTCTGGATGGCGATGCCGTACCCCGTGGTGGCGAAGATGTAGCCGCTGCCGATGGTCACCAGCTTGCAGCCCTCGTCCCTGCCGGCCATGTAGTTGAGTACGGCCGCGTCGTAAATGAAAGCGTCTAGTTTGCTAATGAAAAAGAGAGAGAGGGAGAGAGAGAGCGAGAAAGAGAAAGAGAGAGACAGGTTACAATTAATTAGCACTTAGGAGTCAGACATCACAGCTACAACATTCCAATTAACCTGCTAAATAACTCTAAGCTGCTGATAAGTGTAATAGACTTCCACTTGGTTTGCCAAAGGCTGGAGCTGGCACGCGAGGCCGGCGAAGAAGCACACTTGATGAAAGAGGGGGAGGTATTCAGCTACAGTATGTTTACATGGAGACAAGTAGGAGAGACGTAAACAGGGTAACTATTCTCCCCACAGGTTTACACAACATATATATATATATATTATATATAATATAACATCACGACCGTGGGCTGAAACTGCGTCGTGCTTTTGATTCCCTTCAAAAAAGCTGCATCACCGCTGCAATGAAAGCAGATGTATCTAGATATAGAAACTACTGACCTCACATACACAAGATACATTGTTCGATATATTGTCAAACAGGGACTTAAAGTTTCAAACCCAAGTGTAATTTTACGATAAAAACCCTATTTGTGAATTGGTTTTTAGAACGAAACTTTAGTTTCTCACCCGGCCTTGAGACTCCCCAGAGCCTCGTTGACGTTTTTCTGATGGAACTTTGTCATGTAGCCGTGCATTTCTGGATAGTTGTTCCTGATGTTTCTCTCCGTACTCCCGTTTGGGACGGTGCCGAACCGAAAGGGAGGCGAGAAGTCGTTGGGACTCTGGAACTAAACACGGGGGGGATACAGAGAGAGGCATGTGAAGCGGGACTTGATGGAGTTAAAAGGTGCAGGTGAGGAAAAGAAACCTTCCATCTTACCTTTTTGTCTGACAGACCAGTTACCTGGTCCACGTATTCCTCCTGGATCATGAAGGCGGCCAGGTTGGCAGTGTAGGAGGCCAAGAAGATGACAGCAAAGAAGGCCCACACCGACACCATGATCTTACTGGTGGTGCCTTTGGGGTTCTGCACCGGCACGGAGTTGTTGAAGACCAGACCCCACAGCAGCCAGATGGCCTTACCGATGGTGAAGGATGGACCGTGAGGCTCTGAAAGGAACGCACACTGATCAGCTCCGCTTCCTAAACCAGTACGGGACACACAGCTGCTCCACTCTGACTGGGAGCTCCCCAGCCGAGGCAGGGCTTTTTGTCCAAATCTGTTGGACGACCTAGCAGGACGTTTGGCACAGACGTTCATGTCCCCCCCAGGAGGAATTTCAATAACTTTGGTGGTCGCTTGACTTTTCATGTCGTGCCATAATCGCGTCAAATGTTCAATTCATTCCAAAACTGCTGTTTTATGACCAAATACCCGCAAAACTAATGGCCTTCCCATCAGCCTCTTGCACTTTTTACGCTCAACATCCCACCCGCTACACAGTCAGCGTGTCTGCGTCTTTGCATGTCGCCTCGTTGGTGTTTTGTATTTAGCATTTAGATAGACTTGTTATTTTATATCACCTATATATGGGCTCTGTACACATATATCACATATTTTGGATAATTGAGGGAACTCTGTTGGTCAATTCACCAGCAGGCGGACAGCAGGCTGGTTCATTCCGGCCATTATGCTGCGATAAGCAGTTGGTTCATAATTTTCGTGTGGGCACGTGTGAGTGTGTGAGAGAGGCCGAGAGAGAGTGTGTGCGCGCTAGCGTGTGGGTGTGTGTATTGTTGTGTGAGGCTTTTGTTCACGGGCGAGCTGGCGCTATCGTGCCAAAAAAAATCTCCTCCGTGAAGTTTGTGAAGAAAGTTGTGTTCAATGAATCGGGCGGAGACTTTACAAATCCGCAGTCAGGCCATTGATACATTGTTGCGTCGAATCCTTTGAGTCCAAACTTCGATCTGCACTCTTCATGATACTAGACTCCCACCGCGCTACGAGCAGATGAAACAAGGAGGCACACACAGAAGAGAACAGCGCTTTAGGGAGGAGTGCATCTTCTCCAGAACATGATGAAGGATGCGAAGAATGAAAGAAAAAGATAGCCACTGTCTAAATATAGCCACATCAGAGATAGAGCTGTGGGAAGACATTGATTTGTATTTATTTATTTATTTTCATTTTTTTTTTGTTTCTCATCTCTTTTGGCTGGGGGAGATCTAACACACCACTAGCCCCTAGCTGTCAGAGCTGACACGGGATTTTGGGGAAATATGGAAATGAATGCAAACTGCCTGGTCCGGTGTGAAGGAAGCAGCGCTTGAGGTGTGTTGAATCCCAGGCAGTGAGACACACCTGTGAAAGGATCAAAGGAGCAGCGTAGAGGAGGAAGAGGAGGAGGAGGAGGAGAGCGAAGTCATTGGGTCGGCGAGGAAGGCTGGGCTATGTGTGTGTGGAGGCGGCCCGCGGTCTGTTTGTGCGCATCTGTTTCTGTCGGTCTTTGTGCACCGTGAGGCGATCTGCACATCTGCAGAGAGAAAGCATTAAACTGCACCATCCCTCGTTTGGTGCAAATCACAAGCTGGAGCGTCGCTCACGGGCCGCTCTCTCTGCAGACGCTCACATCGCCCCGCCGCCATGTTCTCTTGCCTACTTTGGCTCCCCGGCCGCTGACTGCACCAGCAAAGATGAACGTATTTCATGGTTTTACTCCCTCGTTGAATGTTGGAAAATGTGGCGGACACTTGATTTGGATTCCACCAAATCCGATTGTTTTCGTTGCCAAAAAAACTGTTTTCCTGCTTTCATGTGCTGGCCATGATCTCACATCCAGGACTTTTATGTTGGCTGCCTAAAATTCTCGCACTCAGACGCTATTCGGAAAATCTGAAACATGGAAAATGCCAGAAACTTTAAGCCAACAGGCAACCGAACACTGGGGCTGGTGCTGGTGAGTGTATGAGACGCCAACATCCAGTTCCATCACTCCATTTATCAACTTGCAAATGGTAGTTGGATGCCACAAGAAAGGGAGTAAATTAGGTATTATTAGAGGCATCTGATATGGTTTGCATGTGTGTTTTCAGATCCACCAGACATCATCACTGCCTATCAAACACACTGTCACCAGTAAAAAGCACATATCCTTCATCCAGATCTTCATTTGTGAACCACTAGTCAACATATATCAATATATATATATCAGTCACTGGGGCCATTTTCTGCTTAATGATCACTTTTACTTTTGATACTTTGAAAATAATATAAGATTTTTAACCTTTACATGTTATACATTTTTACATAAGTAATCCTCAGAGGTCGAGGTGGGTGATTGGGGCAGACAAAGCACTGGACCAGTGCACTTTAAATATATTTTAAAAGCCGACATATCTTGTGCTTCAAATCAGTGTCGACCTTTTCAATATTTAACCAGCACCTTGATCTGATGGCCGTGAAGCTGGTGCTCTGGGTTTGTGTTGGCAGAGACCCTCACTGGAAACGCGTTTGTTGTCTCGTAGATGAACGTAGTCTGGACAGCGTTACTGTACATTTCCTGCACAACATATTTGCTGCTGAAAAGTCTCTCATTCCAAAGTATTACGTCACCTTGAGCACATGTGGCACCGGTATCATTACTCTAAAGTAAATTCAACCTCCCATCTGGTGTGCTCGGAGAGATGAGGGAGGCGGAAAATATCTGCATCCATTTACATCTATATCCTCAAACGAGTGCAGACCTCCCCCAACAGGTACCATCAACCTGTGTGTGTGTGTGTGTGTGTGTGTGTGTGTGTGTGTGTGTGTGTGTGTGTGTGTGTGTGTGTGTGTGTGTGTGTGTGTGTGTGTGTGTGTGTGTGGAGCTCTCACCTTTGCCGTCAGCCAGACAGCGGTTGTAGCCCACAGGGCTGAAGTACTCGAATATAAACACAGCCATTGCTGACACCAGCAACAGCATCACGAACATCATCACCCACACATCCGCGCTGAAGGGCTCTGGAGGGCAGGAGAGAGGGAAGAGAGGAGAGAGGGAGAGAGAGAGGGATACGAGGGATTGAGGGAGGGAGGGCGGACAGAGATACGGACACAAGCAGAGAGGGGGAAGGGGAAAGGGGGGAGGAAAGAGGGTGGTAAGAAGGCAGAAGGTAGAGAGGAGGGGAGGACATCAGGAGAGGGAGGAAGAGGGTGAAAAAAGAGCGAGGGCGGCAGAGAGTGAGAGAGAGAGGAAGTGGGAGAAAAAAAGCGAGCGAGGGTAAGAGAGATATGCAAATGTGGAGCGCCAGATTGAGAAGAGGAAGGAAGAGTAAGAGAAATGGAGTAGGAGTGGGAAATAGAAGAGGGCAGAGAGGCAGGGAGCGAGAGAGAGAATACATAAACAGTTAGCCGTGTTATCGTGCACTCCATTCTGCCTCCTCATCATGCAAACACAGCCAAACTCGGCTCAAACCACCCGTGTCCACTGACACACTGGAAGTCCAGCTTTGTGGACGTCAACCCAAATGTGACACAGTTACATTGAGCTCAAACTTTGGCTAAACTCGTTGGAAAAGGGTAAAAACAACGGACAGGTGGAAAGGGGCGTGGTCTGTCTCCTCACCTAGGAAGGCCGAGGGCGAAACTGTGCCGTTGCTACGGGAGACCATGACGCTGATGCCCGTCTCGATGAAGGGCACGGAAAAGTCGATGACCTCCGACCTCTCCTCGTTGATGGTCAAGGAGCCGACGGCCATGTGGGCGTTCTTTAGCACCACCTAGGAGAGACAAGCAGAGCGGCAGAGAGCATCCGTTATTCACACGTCCCGCAGAAAAGTGAACGGAGAAAAACAAATCAAGACAGTTAATAACTTATAGAGAGAGAAAAACCTGCATTTAAACACAATCATAAAAGTATCTTATCACAGCCATCAGTTGATTTGACGGAGGTTGTGCCGGGAGTCTTTCCAAATGTGGGTGATTTTCGTAAAAGAAATGCGATGCAGACAACGGTGGACGCGTCCCGTGCATTTACTTGTCTTTTCGTTGGCTCTGCTCTTCTTTTCGCTGGATGAATGAATAAATTGTGACTGGGCTTCTTCAGCGATCTCATACATCAAGAGTAAATATTAGGTTTTAGTGTCAGCGCCTGTAATCCAGGAGCAATATCTTCGGTCTAGACGCATCACTTTGCGCTGATGTTCAGCAATCATAAAGACAGAACCCATTTCTCCAAATGGCCATTTTTCAACCGTCTCGCTTTTGCAATTCGGCGACACCAAGCGCATTGTGAGCAGATGGGGAAAGCCGGCGGCGCTATGGAGTCTGTTAACCTGGATGAAGCATGCAGCGGATTCAGGCCCTCTCTCCGCTAGCCGCCAGAAGAGATTTTTGGGGGAATGTAGGAAATCAAATCGGACATGAAAACAGATTTGAGGGGAAAGTATACATTTTGAAAAGGCGGAGGAATGATTAGAATGAGCTGAGAGAAGAAAGTGGGTTGCCACAGTGGGTCACGCCTGCTTGAAATAGTCGCCCCAAATGCCTCTCCTTCCTCTACCTGCTTGCTCCCATCACTACCCCTGCACAGGTGGTATATTTAGCCCCAACATTTTACATTTTACAGCCCCGCAGCACAACGGTAAAGTGGGACGAGACTGTCTCACTGAGTTAATAAGGCGTTTGCGGCAGTGTGAGTCAAAGCTCCAGTACGCGCTCCAGCTTTCGGAGTGTGTGTGTGTGTGTGTGCGCGTGAATGTGCATATGAGTGAGTCATAAAAGGGAAAAAGACAGAGAGACAGAGAAGCGAGCGAACCTTTGTTCTCCACCTGTGAAGTGGACCTTTACAGGTGGAGAAGAACATCGCACATCTACTCTGCACATTATCTGCAGTTTTCAAAGTGTTTGTGTCGGCTAACGCATTTGTAACTTTTTCAATCTTGTTTGTTCTGTCAGCATGTAAGTACGGTGTGCATGTTCACTTGTGTGTGTGTGTGTTGGTGTTGGTGTGTTGGTGCCTGAATGTGCGAATGTCTCTCCGGGGAGGAGAGCGAGTCCATCCAGCAGTGTGCTCTCTCTCTCTCTCTCTCTCTCGCTCTCTCTCTCTCTCTCTCTCTCTCTCGCTCTCTCTCTCTCTCTCTCTCTCTCGCTCTCTCTCTCTCTCTCTCTCTCTCGCTCTCTCCATCTCCCTCCTACGACTTGTTCTCTCAGCGTTATGAAAGTGACCCGTGTGGGTGTTATTGAGAATGAGTGAGCGAGGATCTGCGTTTGTGTGTGTGTCTCAGCTGGTGTGTGTGTGTGTGTGTGTGTGTGTGTGTGTGTGTGTGTCTTCGTGTGACTGTTCTGGCGAGGCCAACCTCATGTAATCAAGTGCATTGCCTCTAATATTTTAGATTAGGAGTATTAGGGGCAGCACAAGTCAATGCAGCCCATGAAAGCTGACACAGAATCGAGTTATGACAAAATGTCGGACATCTTAAAGCGGTCATTGATTTTTATTTATTTTTTCTTCCCTTTTTCATCTTTTTTTTTCTTTGCAAGCTGTAGTAAGTTATGCAAAGGCCCTCTGTGATCTCTGTGAGTGTCCAAGAGCGGGCATAGGCACGTCCTAGAGGGTGTGTGTGTGTGTGTGTGTGTGTGTGTGTGTGTGTGTGTGTGTGTGTGTGTGTGTGTGTCAGCATCAGTTCAGATTCTGCTCCATTAAGGGTGAGAGATATACTGTAGTTTTGGCCTCGTTCCAACTGGAGAAGGACACGGGTTGGTTGTGTTAGATATAGCAGATACAGCAGATATACAGTGTGTGTGTGTGTGTGTCCATGTTTCCGCATTCATACATTGATTCTTTTATTCCTGTCATCGTTCATGCGTAAGTGTCTCTTGTCTGCATGTGTGTGTGTGTGTGTGTGTGTGTGCGCGAGATCCATCCTCCTAATGACCATTCGTGTCTGCGGAGGTGAGGAGGAGGCGGCACATTACGGCGCTTTTAGTCAGGAGGATGGAGTTTATTACAGGTGACCACACTTCCAGCTCGGTGCCCACTAAAGACACTTAACTGGCTTTATATAACAGGTTAAATGGGTCCGTTTAATGTAAAGTGAAGAGCAAAAGTTTTAGCGCATGAAGAAACAGACACACCACCTTGACTGTGACTTCTGAAGGTTGCTCAAGCGTCAGCATCCACACAAAGAGGTACAGGCCGTGTGGTCGACCTGTGACCTTTGGGCTCTTATCGATGCGTTTGCCTTTCGCTTCATTAACTAATAGCCAGTCAGAGAGCACGGGGTTGCGGCTTTAAGCACGAGAACCGACAGCGACTTTACCTTGGGGCCAACGTCGACGAGGGAAAGTTTGGAGCCCAAAGTGAATTGAACTGCACGCACCCGTGGGTGAGGCGCTTAGCCCATCTGACCTAAGTGTGAGGCCCGTTGGACCTGGAAAGGAAAGCTCATCACTCAAGGTTTGAAAACACACTTCAGAGAGGAAACGAACCCTTCCGACAGCTCCAAGGGAAGCTAAAGATAGCACAGTGAACACAGACTGTGTCTCTGGCTGCCCTTTGACCTTTTCTTCTCCCTCATCTCAAACACCTATGAGCACGTAGCTGTGTCTTGTTTGCAGTGTTAAAGCACATATCTCACTGCAAAATGTGCACTTGACGCCAGACGTTAAGAAAAATATATATATTGTTTGCAGATGATACAAGTTTGACAGTCTTTGGTAATTGTGTCACACATTTAAGAAGCACACTTATGATAAGGGATGCTAAAACTGAAAAGGAGTCTGAAATCAGTAATTTGTTGAGTTGGATGATGGATAATAAACCAAAGTTGGCAACCACATAAAATTAAATCTATTAAATTACTGTATAATAAAGTATTGTTCACTTCTAAGTACACATTAGTTATTGTGTAGAAGTATGGGAAACATATGAAACACATCCAAATCCAATTTGGATACTTCAAAAGAGAGCTTTAAGAAAATTAAATAAATCCACTTTTCAAGAGCAAACTGTTTTTTTGTGTGGAAAAGATGTCCTGAGGAACTGAAAATGTGAAGCAGACATTGTTATTTTTGTAATACTTTAATGGACAAATATAAAAGTGTCTGATCAGAATGGTGTGTTGGCGTTAATGTGCAATAAGATGAAGCTTCAGCCTGCACCTTTCCACAGCGTTCACAATGTCTTCTACTGTACCGTTTAGTTAGAAGTAATTCCAATGTATATTTGCCCAAATTGTTGTTGAACACATTTAAATGTCAACTTCGGCACTGAAGCCGACCGCCCTGTGCACCGAAGCCTGAAGGTATCCTGCTCTCCTTGCCTGACTCGTTGGCAGATATGTCTCTCTGCATCGCGCTCCGACAGCTCCGAATGTGTCAACGGCAACTTTTAAACAGCAGTAACACCAACATCGATCAGATTGAGGTGCAAAGTGGGAATTCGGTGCAATTTTCATTTGCACTAACGAGACTAATCCTATCATTTACACACGCGTGACCACGACGAGCACGGAGAGGCTTTATTCGTTGACTTGCAACTTTTTAGCCGGCTTTCACGTTTGTGTTCTTTTATTACTGCCAAAATAAAAGAAGGAGACGGACACACAGGCGTTGTCTGCTCACCTCCCCCACCATGCCGTTCCACGTGCCGTTGATCTTCTTGCCGTGCTTGCCGTTCGTGACCAGGTAGAGGTCGTAGGTGAACTTCACTGCCTTGGCGATCTTCTTCAGGATGTCGATGCAGAATCCCTTGCAGCAGCGCTTGATGTAGATCCCCGAGTCCTTCGTCTGATTGCTGCGTAGACGGAAGAGCGGGTGGACAGACGGATGGGAAAAGGATTTAATCAAACAAGCCCTTCCGTCTGAATTGGCATGAATTGCTAATTGTGGTCGTGATTTGGTGGCTCTGGCACTGTCACTCTCACACCGACGGAGTGTGAAGTGATTCTACCTCTGGCTCTGTAAAAGCTGTCGCGGGACATTAACATCATTCACAGGCCAAATGTGGGCATTTTTCTTTTTCCACTTCTACTTTCTGCAGCAGGTAAACCCGACAGTCTGTCTCTAATTGTGCCAAGTTCAATTTTCAAAACAATCTAATACTTAACAGAAATGTAGTTCTTTTTTTGGCACGCCTCCTTACTCTTGTTTCTCTCTGACTGATTTGGAATATCTGAGCTGTAAGTCTCACAGTGTTTTGAGCTGCTTCCGACAGGGCACAGTGTTCCTCATGCAGGTCCCGCTCAGCGGATCCACGTCTTCCACGATGACGAACGGCGCCTCCTCCAGCGTGACGATGGACAGGTGGTCGTCCTCCCGCGTGGCCGCGCCCCCGTAGAGTTCATAGCGAGGCCACACGTGGTACTTCATGGACAGGGAGCCGTTCTCCCATTTACCCACCTGCACAGACACCCGGCAAACAAAAGACATTCAGATTGCCTTCAAAATGTCCGACACAGATTAGGATTTGGTTTCTTTAGCCTCCAAGAACTGCATTCTGGGTGCTCTACCAGGGGGTTAAATGCAATCATACTGCGAAAATACATACATGAAATGAATCGCTTGGCAGGAAACTAATTATAAGATGAGTTCAGATCAAATTCCATGCTGCAGTGAGTCCAGTGCATCAAACATGACTTCAGCTCTGCTCTTGCAAACAGTTCAGAGTCGAAACCCATCATCAAAAAACAATGTAGACTTTAAATGCTTATTATGCGAAAACATTTCTTGTGGGTGGGTTTTACTGCCCAATTTTCTGTTTCCTGGGTTTAGCTGTGATTAGTTCGTCTGTCAATAAAACAACAGCAAGGTAACAAATGAACAGGAGCATTTCGTGACTGATAACAAAATGCAAAAGTGAAACAGAGGGGTGTTTTCCTCACGGGAAAAGAGCAGAAAAGTCTACAATCTACAGAAGAGGAGAGGAGAGAAAAGGCGCCCGGCATAGAGAATGAGAACAAGGTTAACGGGAAGGACAATACTGAAACAGGGGAAAGAGCAGAATTCAGATCAAGAGGGGAGGCTCGGGAGAGAACTGGATGGAGAGATTAAAGGAATGAAAAGAGAAAAATATGAAAAACGGCTACAGAAAGAGAGGAAAGGTCTGACGGAGGCCACGTCCAAACGACTACGTTTCCATTTTAAAACGCAGATCTTTTGCTACTTTTAGTTTGGAAACGCTCCCGTGGACGGATACGCTTGAAAAACTCCGGGTTCACGTCCTGGTGCGGACGGAGAAGTTTGGAGACGATGACATAGATGCACGTATTAGTGTGGATCTCGCCCGAGACAGAAAGCCGGATGTGGATCTCCTTCAGATGCTAAACGCCGGCTCTTCTGGAGAGGAGCGTCCAGCTGCGGCAACATGTGGCTTCACTCCACCGAATCAGCATCAATCAGAAAATAATTCGCGTCACGTGGAACCGTACCTGGAGACCTTTCCTCTAGAAGGGCCCACTTGGCCACTTTCATAGAGAGAAAGATGTGGGTGGAAATGGATATGGATCAGCAGCTAATTGGACACACTGTAATGGGAGAGAGGGCAGGACAGGGAGCCGAGGCGTAGGTGTGAAAAGTCTGGTTTGCACACTCGTTAAATATGTAAATGTAAACACACACACACACACACACACACACACACACACACAGCACTCCAGATTTGCCAAGGCTGCCTGGAGTGGACAAGCTAAGGCCGTGCATCTCTGGGGCACAATGCAGCCTTCTTCTATCTGGACAGGGGGGGAAATGGGAGTGAGCGGGAGTTAGTGAAAGAGACAGACCGGGATGGAGAGAAGGCGAGAAAGTGTGGGAGGGAGGTGGTGTAGAGAGGAGGGTTAAAATCAGTTCGGAGGCGAGTAAACTGGACTGGACGCCACGGAGTCCTCACGCGACTTCAAAAGGTGCAGTGTGGGCACGGTTATAGAGCTGGAACTCATTAGGATCCAAGAAAAGTGGTTCAGCTGGAAGTCAAGCTAAGAATTAAACATGAGCGAGGGAGCGGTGGGGGGAGAGGAGGGAAGAGGAGAGGAGAGGAGAGGAGAGGTGGTGGTGCAGACTGCAAGGGGAGAAAGAGAGAGAGAAGAGAGGGAGAGGGAGGGGAGACAGGAGGGGAGCGATTCACCTTGTTCTCTGATCAGAGGACGGAATATAGATTAGAGAGGCGGAAGAAAGAGAGAAACACTGAGAATAAAGAATAGGCAGAGTCAAAGGAGTCAGACTGCAGGACACAGACACAATGGAGAGCGAGCGTGAGGAAGCTCAGATGCAGGCTGGTGACTTTGCAGGTGGTGCTGAGCATCAAGTTCATTTGAGGTTGCTGGTTCGTCCGCACTGCCAATGTCTCTTCCACCTGTACTTAAAGGACGTTTTAATCTAATCCGTTTCTCCGAGTTTTTAACCTTTATCTGTACAGAGAAAGCTGAGCGTGCACATACGAAGTTTGTGTTTTACCCATCGAGTCACATGAGCCGCCCAGCGCCACCACACTCTTTTAAAGCTAGAGCTAATAGCGGGTAAGATGATTCCTCAATTACAGACACGCACACAGGCCAACTTCCCCGTCTACCATGTGAGCGCAGTGGACAGACAGAAGGACGTCCTTCTGTTCTTCTTGTTCCTAAGTGTCTTTCATTTTCATTTGGAAAAACAAGGTAATAAAGCTTTAGATCTGTGCAATCATTTGTCTTGTTTGTTCCGTGCTCCATTACCGAGCACCTGTAGCTCCGTAGAAGAGAATCAGAGGATCTGTGAATCCTCTGATTCTCCTCTGTGTTATTTGACTACTGGACTACAAAACATGTCAACACTACAACCTATGTTGCTCAAAATCTGCATCTCGCAACTACATGCCGCTATTTCAGCGTATAGCTTTCTCCGGGTAGCCGGGGGGGCGGGCTCCCAGAATATGAGTGCAGAAGGATTTCCAGGATTTTCAACAGCGTACATTTTTACAGTGTTTTGGCTGCTCATCAGCCGTATTCACTCGCGCCAGAGTGTACGGCCGTAAGAATGCAGCGGAGAGAGGCCTCCAGAAGCTGAGCTGCCCAGAGGAAACACCGACTGCCGGTGCCTTCGCTCAAACGGCCCTCGGATGCCAACAGAAACAGCATCATTCTGCTGCAGCCAATGCCAGCGGGGGCAGTTTCCTGTTGGATGCTGTCGCCGTCGCCAATAAACCCCCAAGAGAGCCAGAGTGCGCGCTACTATGTGTGAAAGTTGTTCTCCTCACTTGGAGAGAGGCGTGCTCCAGGATCCCGAAGAGGAAGGAGAAAAGACAACCAAAACCAGCGGGGGCATTGTTTTTTTGGGCTATTATCAACTGTTTTGTTCGGTTATCTCTTTGCAAAATGCTGAGGTTGAGGACTGAGGTTGAGGACTTTATTGTGAAAGGTAAAACCAGTGAAGGAGTGAAGCTGTAGTGTAAATAATAAAGAGTTGTTGGCGTCCTGCTTCACGCTGGTTTGAACTACAGAGCCTCCGTGTTTTCATTTTTACAGTCGTATAGGCGCAACTCGGCTACACTGTGTTTTTGAATGGCCGTCAGCGGCGTGCGCGCAATGCATCCTGGTACATGTAGGCACTGCCGGGCACGACTCAATATAGCACGCAATGAGGAAGTTATTGCTTCAATGGAGGCAAATCCAAACCACCAAGTTCTGTCTTCCTAACAATGTCTGCGTAGCTGCAGTTCCGACTATTACAGGGATCATTTTTAGTGGAGGCCGTAGTAGCGTTACATTAACACTTCATGATGATGATGATGCTGCACACTTGATAAATTATATGTAATGGCTTCCCGAACTTCTAAAACAAACAGACCAGCATTCTTCCGACATCATCGCTCTGGAGCCGGGTGCTGCAGTGTGTTGCTCAAAGGCACCTTCGCCGAGTTCATAGCATCTCATCAGAGAAGCGCCTCGAAAGCTCGAGG